>NC_088342.1:38212500-38267500 GCF_036884655.1 Musa acuminata AAA Group | reverse complement strand
GAAGATTAATGCTCGAGTGAAGAGAGTCATGATTTACATAGGTAGTTCTGCTAATACCCTCTACTTTTATACTTTTCAAAAACTTAAGCTCTTGGCTAACGGTCTCACCCCTATAACTTCTTTATTGATGGGGTTCATTGGCAACTCCATATCCTTTCTTAGGATTACGAGCTTACATGTCATGTTTGGGGATGAGCCCTACTCCAAAATGATGAGAAGCAACTCGAGGGAGTCGCACTAGTGCTATATGATGATGATCTCCCTATTGAAGAAGGCTTGGCTCGAGATGCCATGATGGACTCTTAGAATTTCACCAAGTCCCTCCCACATCCAAAGTTGATGGAGTCACTAATCAAGGCACCTTTGGACAGGGCCTATCCCGATCAGGTTGTTAAGGTTAGGGCGACACTTTTCGAGGAGAAACGAGTGCAACTCATCAATTTTCTTAGGAAAAATTCTAAGGTGTTTGTAGGATTGCAAAGAAGACATGCCGAGAATCGACCTAGACATGGCCCAACACTACTTGAACATCTCTCTCGAGGCTCGGCCAGTGAAGGCAAAGCCTCACAGGTTTGCTTATGATTGTCAATAAGCAATTAGCGATAAAGTAGACAAGTTGATAGAAGCAAGGTTTATTATCGAGGTGTAGTATCCCTAGTGACTTGTTAATGTTGTACTAGTTAAAAAGTCTAATGGAGATTGGAGGATGTGAAGCGATGGGAGATTCAAGTCATACCTCGAGGAGCCAAGATGAGACCTACATCAATCAACCAATTCTTGTCCATCTTCCAAACTACATCAAAGGAAAAGAGTGTGTCCCTCGATTGAAGCACTTGACCTACTTCCTCATTTGATAAGAAAGGAGGGGTGTTGTCAATGCAATATGCCAACTAGATGAGGTTGAATCCCTAGTCTTGACTTGAACTCATGAGGAAGAAGTGCTCCTTCCAACCTTTGTGGTTGGAAGGGGCACCACTGACCTTGAAACCCCCTCGAACCATTAGGTAGCGATGAAAAGGGTGTGGGTCAAAGTAATACTGTCACATCGACATTCTCTTATGAACACTATTAAGTAACACCATAAGTTGGGTGACATTTGAGAAGGTGATAACCCCCACCATTGGAGGTAGGACACTATCATCGGGTGGAGGGGAACACAAAGTCCCTCCTCGAGAGCACTGCAAGACAAATATAAAAACTTGAGCATGGGGCCGAAAGCGCATCGACTCGGTCGAGAGACTTGTAGATCAAACTCGATTGGGATACAATACCTAGTTCACAAGTGATCAAAGAGAGAGGCACACACCACTGAATCGTACTCATGCAAACTTTTCATAAACCCCAAGTCCTAAAGAACCTTCGGGTTCCTGGGAGATGCCTCATCCAAGGAAGGGGAGGATGCAACCTCCTTTGCCCATGGATTGTCCAAAGCTTAAGCACAGGCCTCAACTGACTAGCAACCAGAGGATTAGGAGGAACTTGTGTGAGAAAGGAAAGACATCCTGATTTAAGGTGAATAGCAAGATGACTAATGACCGATTTGTTATAGAACTGACATCAAGATAAGGGACTCAAAGATCAACTCACCCTGTTGAGAATTGAGGTGAGGTGGAGAATGCTCCTAAGGAGGCCCTGTGGGTGAGGCTCAAAGCCTTTGAGGAGACTTTAGAGTCTCTAGAGGCTTAGATGGAAGAATGTATCCTGCCCTACAAGGGGAGGGGAGATTTATAAGGAGGCTGGCTATCTAACTCCTTCTACGATCAAGACATTGATCTCTCTCCTCTTATGATCAAAACAAGTGTCCCTTGGGGTAATTCCTAAGAGATACTGATAGTAAGAGGATCCGAAATTCACTACAGTAGGAGGATCTAAAATCCACTACGATGGAGGAAGGACTCAAAATCTACCACGGTGAAGGGAGGATCCAAAATCTATCACGACGGGGGAAGGACTCAAAGCCTACCACGATGGAGGGAGGATCCAAAATCCACCATGGTGAGGGGAGGACTCCAAATTCGCCACAGTGGAGGCACAAGACAAAATGTGCCTAAGGCGTGAGTCAAAAAAACTTAACCCATGCCAAAAGAAATCCACTATAGTGGAGGTTGAGGGCGAAATGCGCCCGAGACGTGCAAGTTAGGAAAACCCTACCCATGCAAAGAGAAATCCATTACAGCGGAGGTATTAGGCAAAATGCGCTCGAGGTGTGCGAGTCGAAAAAACCCAACTCATGCTAAAGAGAAATCCGCTATGATGGAGGCATAAGATGAAATGTGCCCGAGGTATGTGAGTTGATAAAACTTGACTTGTGCTAAGAGAAATTCGCTACGGGTAAAAATGTAGTACAAAATACGCTCGAGATGTGTGAGTTGGGAAAACTCGATCTGTTCCAAAAAAATCTACTATGTTGGAGGCACAAGGTGAAGTATGTCTGAGGCGTGTGAGTTGGAATAAATCGATATGTGCTAAGAGAAATTCATTGCTATGGAGGCATAGGGCAAAATATGCTTGACGTGTGAGTCAAGAAATCCCGACTTATACTAATAAAAATCCACTATAGTATAGGTGCAAGGCGAAATGCACCTGAGGTGTGTGAGTCAAGAAAACCCAACCTGTGCTAAGAGAAATCCACTACGATAGAAGCACAGGGTGACATGTGCCATAGGCATGTGAGTTGGAAAACCCAACCCATGCCAAGAGAAATTCACTATGGTAGAGATGTAGTGCGAAGGATGCCTAAAGCATGTGAGTTGAAAAAATCTGACCCAAGCCAAGAGAAATTTATCATGACGTTACGAAATATGCCCGAGGCATGAGTTGGGAAAACTTGACCCCCACCCAACCAACGTGTGCCTTTTTGATATCATAAAGGGACAAATTGATAATAAGCTTATCGAATAAATTAAATATCATACTTCGGACCCCTCTAACAAGAGCCTCGAAGCACGCTGGAGCAAGAGTTGCTTCAAATCCTTCCTAGTTAGGTGCCATTACTGTATCATTATTCCGGTGACAATGCTGGCACGAACATTCCTTTCTGGGTGACGGCACAGCAATCCTTGTGCAGAGAAAGGGCAGGGGATTTGAAGGAAGGTGGCAGAATTTGTGATGGATGCAGTGATCTCCTACCTCTTCGATGGCTTCGCAGCATCCTCTTGCCAGCTACAGTCAGTGGGTGAAATGAGACATGAAGATATCGCTAATTAATAGCAAAACCAACTTATGGGCAAAAAGTTACTTAAAACAAAATAATTACGGGCATTACTGCGACGCAGATTAATGCAAGTTTGTCTCCACTCATCCAATGACTTCGCAAGGCGTTACGCTGAGTGAGGTGGCATTAGGAAGGTGCCCACGAGAACAAGCAAATCTCTGTGACCCTCGTTGGAAGGCGAAGGCCATAAGAACGCGACCTCTTTTCCTCCGTATAAATCACCTTTCTTCTTCCTATAGAAGGCTCTCTCTCTCTCTCTCTCTCTCTCTTTCTCTATCAATCTTTGAATGGGCTTCCATTGATTAAGATTAACCCATAGAGTGAACCAATCCAATAATATATATATATATATATATATATATATATATATATATATATATATAAAATTTACACTTTCAATCTTTGAATGGGCTTCCTATGTTTTTGGTACCTTCATCGAGACAATATAAACCTATTTAAAAATACTATAATTGAGATAAATTATATATATATATATATATATATATATATATATATATATATATATATATATATATATATATATATATATATATAAACCTTTCTCTATCAATGTATTGAGCAACCAAAAGTTTCGAATTATTGCTGTTATCTTGATATATATTATATCTTGTGATTGTTTGTGAATCAAGGACGTGTAAGTTTTTATACTTTCCAAAAGCATCCAATCCATCTACATCACATGTCTTACAAACAATCAAATCAATAAAATATATAACTCTATTGTTCGATCTCTCATTCTCAGTAGCAGCAGTCACTTAAAGGCCAAAGAAATCATTATCTCTAGCTAGATATTACAACAACGAGGGAATTAAAGAGACACTGGGATGAGAATTAATGCAGAACTTCAATCTGCCAACATCTTCTGAGACACCTTCGACGTACTGACATTGAGAAGCTTGGAAACATTTGGGAGTGCTTCTGCTAGGTTTGTCATTCCAGCTTACGTTGAGAACTGAACTGCGTGACGTGATTTGGTGGAGCTAAAGTCAGGTTGGTATTAATCTTCCTCACTTGCTTCCGGTGGCGGATACCGCATGCATTACATAGGGACTGCAAACGCCAGGAATTAACGTAAATCAACACCACCTCTCTCTCTCTCTCTCTCTCTCTCTCTCTCTCTATATATATATATATATATATATATATATCAGATTGTATGCTTTGTTCTACTACATTTGCAAAACAAAAGTATAAAAAGAAGAATATATAAGGCGTAAAAGTTTTAAATAGGTTTAGTCACATGCATGCAGCCTTAATATGCATAAAAGAAGAGCTGGTTTTGTGACTCAAACCTCCTTGACCAAGTGCACTTTATTTGACGTAATCTTGCTATCAACTAGTTTTATAGTGAAAGAATTCCCAAGTCTTCTACCAAACCGAGATGCATACGCAGATTCCAATGATTAATATTCCTGTGCAAGAATGTTCTCTTTACTGTTACCACAGACATTAAAACCCTAATATATAGTGATCGAAGTGTTCAGAGCCTTTTGTCTTCCACCAAGATAACATGCATGATCTCGACGAAAAGGAAAATAAAAGAAGAAAAAAACTTCCTGTACAGTGATCAAAGTCCCATGTCATCTCTTTCATTTGTCCTCCAGAAGTCATCTAACTAATCGACATGAATTATCTCCAAACAAAGAAACAAAAAAAATCTAAGTTTCATTATCCTGTGGAAGTGTTCTCATTCCTGTTTTTACGAGAACTATTATAAAACCTATATTCTCTTTTAATCCAAACTAAAACGAACCAAAAAGAATACATTTGTGTTAGATCTAACAGAGTAAACCTAAATGAGTTCGATCGACAAGAATCAATCACCTTGGGGCCATCGGGGCCATTTCGCCACAATGGAGTCTTCGTCTCTCCGCATGCTGAGCACTTCTTTTCCATTGCAGCTGGTGGGCAGAGGGAGAGACTGACATCCAAACCAGACATATCGTAGTTTTTCTCCGCCAGGCGGCTGAGTAAGTCCCTCTCCACCATAGGCTTTGAGGAGGAGGAACAGCAGGAGGGGAAGGGAATGAAAGAGTAACGAAAGAAGTTGTCAGCCATGACAACCGACTGTACATCACTCGCACTTAAAACTATAGTAGATAGAGAGAGAGTGAGAGAGAGAGAGAGAGAGAGAGAGAGAGAGAGAGAGAGAGAGAGACTTATATAGGAAGAAGAAAGGTGATGCATACAGAGGAAACGAGGCCGCGTACTTATGGCCTTCGCCTTCCATCGGATCGACGTCAAGCGACGGTCACAGAGGTGTGCTTGTTCTCGTGGGCACTTTCCTAATGCCACCTCAGCCAGCGTAACGCCTTGCGAAGCCATTGAATGAGTCGAGACAAACTTGCATTAATCTGCAGCACAATGATGCCCATAATAAGCCAACGAATAAACACCACAAGTGAATTCTCTGAGCAACCTTTTATTGTGCTTTCTGCGATATATGTCAAGAGCTCTCTGAACATTTGAGTCGGGAAGAAAGATTTGAGGCAAATACATGCATCCAACAAAAGAGGAGTTCTGTGAGGTTGCATGGGGAAACGTAACTCGTTGATCATGAGCTTTCGAATAAGTACGTAGAGTTTACGTTGGGGGCGACAAATGGAGGTGAAAATGTCGGGTTTCGTTGGATTTGGTGCGGCTCATTGATCACGAGCAAAGCTTCTGCATGGGGTGGAATGGAAGAAGTGGGATTAATTTAGTCCAATAATACATATATACACATTCATATGTAATTTTAGTCTTTTAAGTTATAGCTATATGGGATTAATTTAGTCCAATAATATGTAAGATGGGACAGGAATCATGTAAACCATACCAAATAATTAAGACTTCGTTATTTCGTTATTATAAGTTTTAATCCAAAATAATTATCAAATTAATCAACAAGGTGTAAGATGAAAACTTAAATTCTTTTATTATTTTTCTTGTTAATAAAAAATATTTTTTTTCTAAATTTATTTGAAACTAAATTAAATTAACCTGAACTAATATACATTAGGATTAGACACCATTAAACCTTGTTAAGATATATATTGGTTATTCGAGCTGGAGGTTGATTCAGATCTAACTTTGTTCTTCCTTGAGCTAATCTCAAAGGGAAAACTTTTCAAATTGAACATCCAAACATTGCAAAACTATATCAGGGGCACTCCCGGCAATATCCCTCTTATGCCAAAGTTAGTAATCAAGTCGTATAAGTCAAATTGAGTGCAATAACTCGACCCATCAATTAATGAACCTCTTTGATCGAAGATGGATTTTTCATGTCGATGAAGGCTTGTACTTTTTTGAGGTTGGCATCCATTCCTTATTCATGGATTATAAAGCCAAGGAATTTTCTAGATTTTATGCTAAATGTGCACTTGGTAAGATTCAGTCACATCTAAAATTTTTTGTACAAATGTTTCCCCAAAGTTAGACAAATGAGTGTTTGTGGCGTGGCTCTTTACTAGCATATCATCTGCATATATCTTCATATTTTATCTAATTTAGGACTGGAATATCTTGTTGACCATCCTTTATTATATTATTTTAATATTTTTTAGTCCAAATAGCATGACCTTGTAATAGTATAGGCCTTTGTTAGTAATTAATGATAAGAATTCAATGAAGAAGATAGAAATTGTAAAAGAAACTATGAAATGTATAAGATGTAATTGGCTAATACATTTGATAGTGAGCTCTTGATAGTTATTTATATACACTCAGCAGGGAGGTTATACACATTCAGCAGGGAGGATTTTTCTCAACTACTTAGAGATTTCCTCAACTGCCTTGAGGAAATCTTATCTACTTATCATGCCCCAGCAAGATTGAGCTTCCATCAAGGATGCCGATCTTGGACCGATGAGATGAAAATGGTTTCCGAGCGAGAGGCTTTGTGAGTGAGTCTGCTAGTTGATCAGCTGTATGTACGTGAGAAACATGGAGTTGATGTCTGACAACTTGATCTCGCACGAAGTGGAAGTCGATGGCAATGTGTTTCATGCGGGAATGGAACACTGGATTGGCACATAAGTAGGTAGCGCCAATATTGTCACAATATATTGTAGGAATAACCGTGGAGTTGACGTTGAGTTCCTTGAGCAGATTTGTGACCCAATTGAGTTCAGCAGCGGTGGTGGCGATGGCACGGTATTCAGCTTCAGTTGTAGATCGTGCAACCATCTTTTGTTTTTTAGAACTCCAACTGATTGGAGTGGCTCCAAGGAAGACAATGTATCCTGACGTAGATGTTCTATCATCAAAGTTCTCTACCCAATCAGCATCGACAAAGGCATGGAGATGGAGTGAAGGAAGTGGAGAAATAGAGGGAGTGAGAAGCTGTTGAACAGGAGTAATAGTAGTATGCGGATCTTGAGGGTAAGGACTAGACTGTGTCATTGGAGGTTCGTGTGAAGAGATCGGAGGGATATTCCAGTGATGTATGTTTATCGGAGTAGCTTGCATGGTAGGATTATTTTGAAAAGGAAAGACAGACTCCTCAAAAAATAACATAACGTGATATAAAGATTTTTTTAGTTTGGGGTTCATAACATCGAAAAGCATTATGTTCAAGGGAGTAGCCTATAAAAGTGTAAGGCTTAGATCGTGGTGTTAGCTTATGTGACGCATAGGGACGGAGCCATGGATAACATAAACAGCCAAAAACTTTGAGTTTATGAAGGTTTGGAAGCTTGTGGAATAATTTTTCAAATTGTGACTGGTATTGTAAGACTGGAGTAAGCATACGATTAATGAGATAAACTGCAGTTTGAAAGGCTACTGACCAAAAAGGTGGTGGCATGGATGCTTGATGTAGAAGGGAGAGACCAGTTTCAACAATATGCCGATGTTTGCGTTCGGCAGAGCCAACCAATTGGGGAGTATGTGGGGGTGACTTAAGGTGTTGTATACCACAAGCAAAGAGACAAGATGTGAGGGCTTGATATTCGCCTCCGCCATCAGAGTAAATCGTTTTAATTTGCGAAGCGGATGGCCACTCATAAATGTTATCTTTGTTCTGGCCCTGGACCAAGGATGCCCCCGTGCTCAAATCCTTGACAAGAAAAAAGTTAGAAAAGAATTCAATTGAGGTATTATTTTGTTTACATAATTGAGAAACAGAAATGAGGTTTCTTTTAATGTTAGGTGCACACAGAACATCATCGAGTGTAAAAGTTATGGTAAGTGAACTAAGTGTTGAGGAACCAGAATGAGTAATAGGAATTCTTTTACCGTCACCGATGATGATATCTTCATTTGCGTCATAGTTGTTGTGGATGGACAAGTTTTGAAGATCAGAGGTGATGTGATGAGAGGCGCCCGAGTCTACAATCCAATTAGGCTGGGTAGGAGTTGGAGTAGCCATGAAATTCGCCTGAGGCCACTGTGATGGAGCAGGGAGCCTGGGGCGAGATCGACAAACTTTTGTAGAGTGTCCGACTTTATCACATAGTTGGCAAACGACTCGTTGGTGGCTTGTGAAGTCAGGATGCGACGACTGAGGATTATGAAAGTTACCACCTTGATATGGATGAGGGGGGTTTGGTTTGGGCGCCATAGGGCTAGGAGGCAGCTTAGCCAGACCGTTGTTGACGTGCTTATTGTACTGGTTGCTCTTCCTTTTGGATTTTTGATTGACCTGAGCTGTAATATGTGGTTCGGGCAACATATCATCACGCTTCAAATATGTCTTATAGTCGATCAACTTATCATAAAGTTCTTCGAATGATATTGGTGAGTCGCGTGCCCGAAGAGCTGCTGCCATTTCTTTGTACTCGCCTCCTAGGCCATTGAGGGTATGGATTAGGACTTCTTCATCACTAAGAGAATGACCTATCAAAGCCAAGTCATCGATGATAACTTTGATAGTTTGTAGATAATCAGCAATAGTACTTCCCTCTTGTTTTGTTTTCATCAGATTGGAGAGAAATCCGAGCATACGAGTACGTGAGCGATTTGCCAAAGTTGTTTATAACTTGCACCATGCTTCTGCATCAGTCGTACATGAGGATATCAGTGGGGCAACGGATCCAGCAACGGAAGCTTGAATAGCTTGGAGGATGAGGCGATCTTGACGTAACCATAGTTTGTGGGCTGGATTTGGCACTGGACTGGGTTCGCCTGGGATGTTGACCATGTCAGGTGGACATGGGAGAGAGCCATCAATGTAACCTAGGAGATCATAACCAAATAGAAGATTAGAAAGTTGTGCCCGCCAAGATGCATAGTTATCGCCTTTGGATAATTTGAAGGGAATGAGTGTTGCAGCATTGATGGTGATAAGACTTTGAGAAGTACTCAGAATCCCTGCAGAAACAGGGATAGGAATATCGGAAGGGGAAAATGAAGACATCCCAGATATTTTGTGGCAGTTTAAGTGATAAGATGTAAAGATATAGGAGGGAGAGAGGAGGAGAAAAGCAGATCAATGCGCTGCAGAGGAGGCTGCAGCGATGAAGCTGTAGTGATGAACTGCAGAGGAGGCTGCAGCGCGATGCAGAATGCAGGAGAGATTATTGCAGTGGGGTGGGAGAAATCTGCAAGGTTGGAGATAGTTGCAGTAATGCAGTGTTGGAGTTTGGTGGCCGGAAGAGCAGCGGAGTTGTCAGCGGAAGGCTTCGGTTAGTAAGGGAGCAGCAGCCGGCGGTAGAAACAAAGGCCGTGACTGTGCTTCCTTTAGGAGCGTTGCCCACGGATCTGATATTAGCAGTCGCAAGTGCTACAGTGAATGGCTACGGCTGAGAGGCGGAGACGTCGCCACGAGAGGGATGGTAGAGCGGCTGCGGCTGCGACCTAAGGGGAGGCGGTGGACTCCGGTCAGGAAGCAGCTGGGAGGACTCAAACAGCGAGAAGAGGGCTTGCTCTAAGCAAACTGCTCTGATACCATGATAAGAATTAAACGAAGAAGATAGAAATTGTAAAAGAAACTATGAAATGTATAAAATGTAATTGGCTAATACATTTGATAGTGAGCTCTTGATAGCTATTTATACACACTCAGCAGGGAGGTTATACACATTCAGCAGGGAGGATTTTTCTCAACTACTTAGAGATTTCCTCAACTGCCTTGAGGAAATCTTATCTACTTATCAATTAACACAATGTGTTCCTTGTTCTCCTATGCTATTTTTATTTGGTTATACTTAGAAAAAAACATCTATGAACTAATTTATCTATCTTGGGAAGAGGATAGCTATCCTTGGGATAAATTTTGTTGAGATCAGTATAATCAATACACATTCTTTATTTTTTAATATTTTTATTGACAAGAACTATATTAACAAGCCATTTTGGATAGTGGACTTTGAATATAAAGTCAACATGCAAGAGTTTATTAACTTTCTCCTTTACCATAGCCTATCAGTCTAGAGTAAAGTTTTGGGGCTTATAACAGACTATCCTATGCTTCGGGTTAATGTTCAGTTAATATTGAGTTACATCACGATTGATCCTAGGCATATCACTAGGAGACTATGCAAATACTTCTGAATTCAAATGCAAGAAGCTGATCAATTCTTTCTTCTTCTCTAGAGCTAATGTAGATCCCACTTTAATTATGTGATCTAGTTGTTCAAGATCCAAATGAATCTCCTCCAAGGGTTTTCTTGCCTCTAGGTGTGGGTTCGTTAGTGATGGCTCTCACAGATCCATTTGCTAGACTGAGAGTATTGCTTTCTGAGGCAAAATGACTAACATCAAGTAATACTATCTTAATTCCTTAGGGTCGCCCTTTATCTCTCTCATCCTAAGTTAGTCGAGAACTTCAGTATCATATAATAGGTTGATAGAATAACTTATATGCGGTTGAGGGTAGATTGCCCGATGATAATGTTGTAAGCCGATGGAATATCAATTACTAAAAACTTAGTCTTTACCATTTTTGAATAGCTACTGGATCCAAAAGTTACATAGATCCATTATCCCTAGTGTGGTGATCGAGTCCGCTATAAACCTAGTGATGGCAGAGGAGATGGGTTGTAGGTCTTTGACTTATAGGTCAATTTTCTAAAAAGCCTCATAGTAAAGTATATCCGTAGAGTGTCCCATGTCAATCAGATCCTTTTTTATTAAGGAGTTGATGATCTTAATGGAGATCACAAGAGTATTAGTATGCTTATGGTCCAAGTGTTTTGCCTGCTCTTTCCGAAATATAATGGGTTGATCTCCATTGAGACAAAACTTTTTTAGTTGACTCACTTGCATATGACTTTCTAGCGGATGAGCTATTATCATCTCCCGTTGGCCTACAAATAATCACATTAACTAATCGTATGATAGGGCCTTTAGGTCTTAACGAGGTTTTGCATATCCAAGGAAGAAATTTATTAAGGTGTCCCCTCTAAACCAAATCTTCATTTTGTTCCTTCATGGTATGATAATTTTGAATATTGTGCCCATGGTCATAGTGAAAATGATAGTACTTTGTTATATCTTTTCTTGCTAGTGGTGCTCTTAAGGAGCAGGTTTATGCAAGAATTCCTTCTCTCTAATTTACATAAAGGCCTTAGATTGGGAAGCATTGAGTAGCATAAAATCTTATCGGGGAGGGATCTAGTAGCTTCTCGGCCTAGCACCTTGTGGTCTCTCCATGGGGTTTGGATGTTAAGCCTTTTCTTCTTTCATTGTTTTCTTAAACCTAACTTTTCTTTTCCTAATGATTATTGATTTCACAAGGATGTGGCAATTAGCCTCTTACAAGAGCTCTAGAAAAATCATTGAGGTTGAGTGATAAAAAGAAATCTTAAAGGTTGGAGACCACTGATATATGCATTAACGAATCTCATCATTGAACCTTCTTGTATAATTCTCTAAAGATTTTTTTTTCCTCCTAGCATATGACTAGGAGAGAAGTAGTGGGCTTGTTTGAAAGTTTATATTTAATGAAAGTAAGCTCAAACTCTTTAGCCAACTACCTAAAGGAGGAGATCAATTAAAGGAGGTGCTTGACAAACCATTCTCATACCACTCCCCTAAGGGTTATAGGGACAGTCTGACACATAAGAGAGGTTGTAGTCCTAGAGTGTCATCTTTGAGGTAAATAATAGAATATACTCTGTCGAACTTTCTATCATAGACATCCAACATAAAAAGTCTAAAGCTTTTAAAGATTGACTCTTCACTTATATTTTTTGCAAAAGGGGATCGTAAGTATTCTTAGGATCTTAATAGCACTAAGAGAGGGGAGAGAGGAATTAGTGCAAAAGTATTTTTAATCAATTTTAAAACTCAATCGATAAATTAACATGTTTCAAAAACTTTATTGATCAAGTTAAAATTACAAGTAAAAAGAATATACCTAAGTCATAAGTAAAAGGACAAGTAAGGAAAGCAAACCAATTTATAGTAGTTTTGGTCTTTCCAACTTATGTCCATTCCTAATTTCTCTTCTCTTAAAGCCATCTATTTTCACTATTAATCTTCTTTCAAATAGATAAAAATCAATAACTATTGTTATAATTATTAGGATCGAGTCAGCACTAAGAGGGGGGGGTGAATTAGAGGAGCGAATAAAAAGGTTAATTTTAAAAAATCTTCATTTCGATAAAATCGATATCAGAAATCTATTTAACTTGAAAGCATTCATAAGAGTGTAATAAGAAAATAAATCAAGTAAGGCAGTTTGTAGTAAAGGTAAATTACATAAATAGAAATGCAAACTGAGTTATAATGATTCGGTTGTCATGACCTACATCCACTCCCAATTCCTCTTTCGTCGAGGCCACCGGTATCCACTAATGGTCTTCCTTCAATAGGTGAAGACTAATCACCTTCTTATAACTCTATTCTCCTTTTGACAAGCTCAGGAGAGAATATTTACACCCCCACTACCTCCTCTCTTAAACTTTACTAACACTTAGAGTTTGAGAGGAGTTCTCACAGGATTACAATAGCGTTTACTTCCTTTTTTTGCTCTCAATTCTTGTGTAATTTAAGCAGGGATGAGAGGGATATTTATAGGCCTCAAGTGGATTTAAACTTAGAGCCTAAAAGTATCTCATCCCCGGTTTTCGGGGTACTGGGGGTACCATTGCTTGTGTTGGGCAGTACCACCATCTGTAGCACTGACACTGGGTGGTACCACCATCCAATTTGGCAGTCCCACCACCTGGGAGACTGTGTCTAGGCGGTACCACCACCCAAACTGGCGGTACCACCGCCTGATAGTCTCGGAGACCAAGTCTGGGCGGTATCACTACCTAGACTAGCGATACCACTACTGACATAGTCTCGGAGACTGTGCCACCGATGGTTCCACTTATTGGGTCACTGTTTGGGCCTTTTACTTAGCCCAATACAGCCTAAACTTGGGCCCAATTGGCCCCTAATTGATGGCTCAATTCCAACCTAATTATGCCTAAAACCTACTTTGATCTAAACAATTGTTATAAAGCTTGAATCAAGTGTTGTCTGGTATGTCAATGGTTCATCGACGCTTTATCTGATTATTTGGCGCATTATCCTCTCTTGCAGCCTATTGTCCAATCGGCCAGTTGACATCTGCAACTCTGATATCCTTGGTGCAATTATCGCTCTTCTTGGCCCGATGCCCAAAACCATAGCCCGAAACCTTCTGTCGATATGTCGACCGATCTTCCAGCTCGACGTCTGATCTTCTAACATGTTCCACTCTGGCCCAACATGATTCTTCCTGCTTTTAATTATCTCTCTCTGATTGAAGCTTCCTACGGTACTCAAAGCGCAGATCAGATCATAAACACTATCAATTAGTTTCATTATCAAAATATGAGATTCAACAATCTCCTCCTTTTTTATAATGATAACCGATTGATGATGGAGTTAACATTAACTCCCCCTATCAATATGTCATATTGATAGAACCTTGAATTCATATTGAATTCAATTCAAAGTAAATTTAATCATGAATATTTGTAATACGTCAACATAAAATCATGCATAATTAAAATTTTAATATATCATTGCATGCATAATTGTCATCATAACTTTCCTCTCTTTGTCATCAACAAAAAGGAGAAGTGCAACTAGCAAGTTTTTAGACATAATTTTAAATCATTGTATAATTTCAAGTTTTTGAAACATCATATATCATCGCATAATTTCATCATTGCATATATCATTATGCAAGCTAGCAAGTTTTTTTATATATAAGTTAACAAATTTTTTGCATCTTTTGAAATATACAAGATAGAACTTTTGCTTCTCTTAAGATTGCAACTTAGCAATTCTTGGTGATGTTCAAGATAGCAAGTTCTTTCTTCTTTTTGAGAAGTACAAGTTAGCAATTTTGCTTCCTAGAAAGTTTTTCTCCTTGTAATTTGTAAGCTAGTAAATTTATCTCTCCCTTTGTCATTATCAAATAGAAGGGAAGAATACAATATTCTAATTTTTTTCCCTTTATATCAATTTCTAAATCATGACAAAGGTAAAGTATCAATCTTATTTCAATATTTTTGTGCATCATTATAGTTTCAAATTAAAACATGCACAATTTTAAAACCTTACATTTCATCCTTTCTACATGATACCAAAAATAAATCAATCATCACTATGGGCATATCATACATGATACTCAAGCATTCATGATACATCATTTTGGGCATAACATTCATGATGCTAAGACATTAAAATTTTTACGCATTTATCACTTCATGCATTAAATTAATATTTTGATCATGATGCCAAACATTCATCATTTCTCTTATACATGATACTAAAGCATTCATGATACCAAACATTAAATCAACATTTTGAAGCATTTATCACTTCATGATTATTGGTACCAAACATTCATCATTTATTTTCTCCCCCTTTGTCGAGGAAAAAGGAGGGGAATAACACAAATGTGTAAATATTCAAGTCATCACATGGAAGATATCAAAAAAATTTCATGATGAGATATACTTCATGAATACAAGGAATTATACAAAGAAAAATTATATCATGAAAGATGAGATCATGTGAATACCAAAAGACATGATTCATTTTGACAAATCTCCTCTTAAATAATAAAAAAAAAATCTTAGGAGATCAAATAAAAAAAATCTTAAAAAGAAATTTTAAGTCATGAATTCTGAAAATGATATTCTCTTTAGTAAACAACAAAAGAATTGTAGGAGAACAAATAATAAACGATCTCGATTCATGCATAAGAATTCTCAAGATTGATATAGAAAATATAATCTTAAGAAAATACCAAGAGGAATCGTAAGAGGACAATTAATGAAAAATCTTGATTCATAATAAATCTCAATTTATAAATATCAAGTGAAAGAATCAAGATTCGTTTGAATGAATCTTTTCTTTAGTGAAAGAAAAAATCTTGATTCATAGAAAACTTTCAAGTTGTAGTTATAAGAATAATTTATATAATTTTTTTCTTTGGCAAATGGCAAAAAGAGAGATAAGAGATCAAATGAGAGATCTTGATTCATATAAGGAGAATCTCAAGTTATAATTTCGAGAAATCAAGATCATGAAATAGATAACATTCATAATCATCAAAATCACTTTCATAATTCAAGATATTCGAAATATAAATAGATTCATTAATCTCTTTTTGAAAAATCGATAAGATAGTGATAGAGAAATTTTCAATGATGCATTCTCATTTTAGTTATTTCAATTCATGTGATTGATTTCATATAAGCATGCTTAAATTTTTATTTTTTGTTTTTATGTCAAAACCATGCATAATGTTTAAAACCGAAAGATAATGACAAGATTCATCACAAAAATCACCAAGACATTATATCATCATGCATAATTAAATCATTAAGCATGGTACCAAGACTTTTAACATTTTTATTAAGTCTTATATCATTATGCATAATTAAATCATCAAACATGATTTCATTAAACATATAGCATTTTCAATTAAAATATAAAAAAAGTAATACAGAAATCATCAAGATACACATTATGCTTCTTAAAACATATATAGAACTAATCTTATTAGGTGTACAAGCATTTGATTTAAATCTAATATTTTGTTCCTTTATCATAAAATATGTAATTATCGTGATTATTTTTTCAAAATAAGAAGAAGCATGATATATATATATATATATATATATATATATATATATATAATTTTTTACTAATTAATTTAAAAATAACTCATGAAAAAACATCGAGTAATTTCAAAATAAAGTAAAAGAGTTTCGTTTGAGTTGTTTACCTCATTGTCGAGAATCACCAAAGTGAAATTCGCTACTTCGTCTTCATTGGTTTGCTCCTCATCTTCCGATGCACTCGTTTCGTCCCAAGTCACCTTGAGTGCTTTCTTATTCTTTGATAACTTTTTTTTTAAGTTCATTTTTATTCTTTAATTATTGTTTCGGGAACTTTTTAAATTTTATAGTGAGAAGTTCAAAATCATCATCATCATCACTTGAGTTATCACTAAGTGGTATTCTATTGTTCGAAGTGTCAAATCCTTCTTGTTCTTGTTAGGATCAAGAGCACTAAGAGGGGGGGGGGGGGGTGAATTAGTGCAGCGGAAATTTTTCAGTTAAGATTCTAAGATTACTTTAACTTAAGATTAAGCGAGATGACGTTAAAGTAGATCTACGAAGGCAGTTTGCAGTTTATGATGGAAAGCATAATACAAGCGCAAACTAAAATGCGACGTTTGTACGATAAAAGTCGATTTACGTCTAAACGCAGATTTAGAAAGTTCTGAACTTAGAAACTTATTCATAAGATCGCAGAAGGCAGTAAACAGTTATGATTGAAATCAAAACGTAAACATAAACTGAAATATGATGATCATACGAGAAAAGCCGATTTACGTCTAAACGCAGATTTGGAAAATTCTGAACTTAGAAACTCGTTCGTAAAATCGCAGAAGGCAGTAAGCTATTGAGAAGTTTGCAGTGAAGGTAAAATGCTCAAAGGAAATGCAAACCGAGATTTAGAGTGGTTCAGTCAATCTTGACTTACTCCACTTTTGGCTTCCTCCACCGACGAGGTCACCGACGTCAACTAGAGGCCTTCCTTCAATAGGCGAAGGCCAACCACCCTTTTACAGATTCACTCCTTTTGACGAGCTTAGGAGACAACCCTTACAGAAGTTTTCTCTCCTCTCTTTACAACTCAAACTTTGAAGAACAGAAGGAGGAGAACTCTTGGTCTTTACAACAGTTTTGAGCTCTAAGAATCACAGAAAGATATCAAGATTTCGAGTGTAAGTTCTGTCTTTCAGTGCTGAATGGGTGGGGTATTTATAGGCCCCAACCCAGTTCAAATTTGGAGCTCAAAACTGTCAATTCCCGGAATTCCGGGATCAGGCGGTTGCACCTCCTGACTGGGGCGATTACACCGCCTGGCAGAGCTCGAAGACTGAGCCTCTAGGCGGTGCCACCTCTATCAGGGGTGGTTGCACCTCTCTGCCAGAGCTCGAAGACCGAGCTCAGGCGGTTGCACCTCCTGATTGGGGCGGTTGCACTGCCTGGCAGAGCTCGAAACTTGAGCTCAGGCGGTGCCACCTCTTGTCAGGAGAGGTTGCACCGCCCAGTCTCGCTCGGAGACTGAGCCCAGGCGGTTGCACCTCCTGGCTGGGGCGGTTGCACCTCCTAGCTAGGGCGGTTGCACCGCTCAGTCTCCTTGGGAGACTTAGCCCAGGCGGTGCTACCTCCTGGCTTGGGCGGTTGCACCTCCCACAGCAACCAAGGTCCGAATGGGTTGATCCATTCAGCCCAATTTGGGTTTTTTAGGGGCCCAATTGCCCCAAGATTAAGCTAATGGGATCACCTCCCACTTTCAACTTAATCATTCGTGCTAACTATGATAAATCCTAAGACAATTTCTGCAGCTTGCTCCGGTGCGTCAATTGCTTCTTCCGGCGAGTTTCCGGCGAACTTCTGTCGATCATCCGATGAACCCTCGATGATGCTCCTGCGGACTTTCAGCAAACTCCTGGACTTGCGACGATCCGCTTGGCGAGTTTCGACGAGCTTCTTTGGCAAGCTCCTGGACTTCTCGGATTTGTTCCCGCAGAACCTCCGACGACCGTCCGAACTTCCGTAGAACTCTCGAACTCCCAACGTGATCATTGTCTTGACTCCGGCGCAACTCCTGCTGCATGTCTTTCTTCCATCGTAGTTAATCCTGCACACTCAAAACAAAAACTTCGATCAAGACAATTAATCCTAAGCAATTAACCAAGTTGTCCAGCATGTCATTGGTCCCTCGACGCTTCGTCCGATTCTTCGGCGCATCGTCCTTTCCTGCAGCCTATTGCCCAATCGGCCTATTGACTCCGCAACTCCGATATCCTTGGCACAATACCCGCTCTTCTTGGCCCGATGCCCGAGTCCACGACCCAAAGCCTTCTGTCGATACGTCGACCGATCCACTAGCCCGACGTCGAATCTTCTGACATGTTCCTCCGGCACAACATGATTTTCCTGCTTTAATTGTCTCATCCAGATCGAAGCATCTTGCATCACTCAAAACGCAGATTAAATCATAAACATATATCAAGTAGTTTCATCATCAAAATACGAGATTCAACAATCTCCCCCTTTTTGATGATGACCACTTGATGACGGAGTTAAACTTAACTCCTGGAGTTTAAACAAACTCCCCCTATCAATATGTCATATTGATAGAAACTCTTAGATTCAAAAATCTAAGCAACATGTCATTATAAACGGAGTTAACCTTAACTCCCAGAGTTTAAACAAACTCCCCCTATCAATATGCCATATTGATAGAAACTCTTGGATTCAAAAATCCAAGCAACATGTCATCATAAACTTATGCATAACATGTCATGTCATCAACATACTTCTCCCCCTTTGTCATCAACAAAAAGGAGAAGTACCACAATCAAGTGTTTGTGATGTAAGTTTAACTCATTGCATGAAAAACATAATATCTATTGTTACCATCATGCAAGTTTGCTATTATTAAATGGTAAGATATCAATATGTAAAATTGCGATTCAAGTTCTTGATATCTTAACATGATATGACATTCATAGCACCTATTCATATGAATGCTGCTTTTGATATCTCATCATAATATGACATTCATGACATCTATTCATATTCTTCAAATATGGCACTCATAGTATCAATTTATATATTTCTCCCCCTTTGTCATCAACAACAAGTAGAACGATATAAGCAAATTTTAAATATAAGTGCGATGCCATAAGTTGGTTCATGTCATTTTCCAACAGTGAGTGATAGGATACCAATTATGCAAACATCTCGAGGAAAACATGACATGGAGATAGCTTTTATTACTTCTTCCTTTTTATTTGTTATCTTTTTACATGAAGGAGGAAAGCCATATGTGAAGTTCAAATCGATAAGATATTAAAGCACACTTCATTTTTGCAAGGATTAAGATATGTAAGTGAGTCAAATCCTTGTATATAAAAATATCTTCCTTTTATAAGAGGGAATCATCAAATATGTTTCTCGAAAAATATTTTTCACATGATAAGTGCATTTGCTAGATGATTCCATATGTCAAAAATCAATGATGTGAATTAAACTTGATATGACATATGCTTGTTAAGTTCGGAAGAGGATAATGTATCAAGAAAATCCAATTGTTAGGATCAAGAAAATCCGAAAATGAAATTTGACACTTTCATACATTCGGACACGGTTTTACTAGAGATATTCAATTACAATCATGAAGGTAAAACATGCTTATTATCATGGAAATTTTTGTATTCAAGCACATAATTTCCAACATGTAATCATGGCAAGTAATTGTGTAAAATCATTATGGCAATCAAGTGATTTGATCATTCAATCAAAAAAGTTTGAAAAATAATTTTAACACGTTTAATCATTCGGACATATTTTTGCCATAGTTTTTCAAATATAATCATGAAGATAAGGCATGCTCATCATCATGGTAGTATGATAGCAAGTTTACCATATACAAGCTAGCAAAAAATTTCTACATTTTAAGGCCCGCAAGCTAGCAATTTTGAGATGTTCAAGAAAGCAACTCTTGCTTCTTGAAATATAAGTTTTGCTAGATGTGCAAGTTAACTTTTTGCTTCTTGAGATAGGCAAGATAGTATTCCTTGGTGATGTTCAATATAGCTAAGTTCTACATCATGCAAGCTAGTGAATTTTATAACATTTTAGAACATGCATAATCACCAAAGCATCATAAATTTTAATGATGTGCAAAATTACAAATTTTGCATGATTGCATTTGTGTGTCTTGAGATTTGCAAGATAGCACTTCTTGGTGATGTTCAAGATAGCAATTTCTTCTCTTTTGAGAAGTGCAATTTTTGCTTTCTTCTTGAATTGTGCAAGCTAGCTATCTCCCCTTTTGTCATTGTCAAAAAGAAGGGAAAAACCCTTTACATCAATTTTTAAATCATAACAAAGGTTAGTATCAATCTCATTTGTGCATCATTATATTTTCAAATTAAAACATGCACATTTTCAAAACATATAAACTCATTATTATATGCATGATTCCAAATCATCATTCATATTATTTCAATCATTGTTTCACTCATCACTATAGCTTATCATGCATAATATGTAAAACCATCTAACATGATATAAACATTTATTTATTTAATTATTTTTAAGAATTCATGATACACATCATACATTATCATAATAAAAAGCATATGCATCATTCCAAATCATAAATATTTCAATTCATCATGGTATTGATTTGTCACATTGCATCCTACCATGCATGATCGAAACTTCTCATTTGCATACATCAAAATAAATTTATGAATATCTCATGCATTCATATCATCACTTGAGGAATATTGAAAAGAAATAATTGGGTGATGAGATAAATATTTCATGAATACAAAGAATTGCATAAAAATTATATCATGAATACAAGGAATACAAGTCACAATCATTCAAGAGAAAAATCATCATTCATTTTCAATTCATTCAATTTGATAAATCAAGATCATGATTTTGATAAAACTCATTTCAAATTTAAATCATCAAAATCATTTTTATGGCTCACAAAATTTATAACATAAATAGATTCATGATTTCATTGATAATATATTTTCCCCCTTTTTAAGTGTTTCATTTTAAGTGGTCGATTTCATGTTAGCATGCCTTTTCATTTATGAAAACATGCATCAATATTTTTTTTTTTAAAGCCACTGTTATTATCATGAAAATCGATAATCCATAAATATCAAGAATCATCATACATAATTTCAAAAATATATACTCATTAATCATAACTTCAAATTAAACATGGTTTCATATACTCAAAATCGAGAAATAACAATGGAAATCAACATGATACACATTATTACTTCTTAACCACATATAGCATGATTTCTAATTGTTTGTATTTTCATTATAAAATTATTAAACATGCAATTTTCAAGAAAATTAAATAAAAAAGAAAAATACTTTATGAAAAGCATCATGTAATTTCAAAGTAAATTAAAGTCATTTTGATTACCTCAACGTCGAAAGGCGTAAAGGCGTAGTTTGTCACCTCGCCTTTGTTGATTTTCTCCTCGTCTTCGGAGGAGCTCGATTCATCCCAATTTTTGTTCTTCTTCTTGTGTTCAAAGTAAGTAGTTCCTTTCTTTTTACTTTTTAATTTTTGTTTCATTTGTAGTTTAAGTTCACCATCACTTGAGCTTATGCTCGAGTGGTCTTCAAATGTTCTATGTCCCAAACCCTTCCTGTTCTTTGGAAGGTGGTTCTCAAGTTCTTCACGTGCATTGCACGTCATTTCATATGTGATCAATGAACCAATTAGTTCTTCAAGTGGAAAAATATTTAAATCTTTTGTTTCTTGTAAAGCCGTTACTTTTGAATCCCACTTCTTAGAAAGAGAATGCAAAATCTTGTTCACAAGTTCAGAATTCAAAAAATATTTGCCAAGAGCTCTTAAACCATTGACGACATCTGTAAAACGGGTGTACATGTCACCAATGGTTTCGCTTGGCTTTATTTGAAAAAGCTTGAAATCATGCAGTAAAATATTAACTTTTGAGTCTTTGACTCTACTAGTTCCCTCGTGCGTGATTTCAAGAGTGCGCCAAATATCGAAAGTCGTTTCGCACAAAGAAACCCGATTGAACTCATTTTTGTCCAAAGCGCAAAATAAGGCATTCATAGCTTTTGCATTTAAAGAAAAATGCTTCTTCTCTAAATCCGACCATTCGATCATTGGAAGAGAAGACTTCGAAAAACCGTTTTCAACAAGATTCCAAAGTTCAACATCCATAGAAATAAGAAAGATCCTCATTCGGGTCTTCCAATAGGTGTAGTCCAATCCGTTAAACAACGGTGGACGAAAAACCGAAAAGCCCTCTTGAAAGCCATGAAGAGCCATTTCTCTCGGGTGTAAGTCCGAAATGAGAAATACCAGGCTCTGATACCAATTGTTAGGATCAAGAGCACTAAGAGGGGGGGGTGAATTAGTGCAGCGAAAATTTTTCAGCGATTAAAACGAAAGCTGCGTTCGTTCGATAAAAACGATTTCAATGTGAAAGCCGATTTTAAGATTACTTTAACTTAAGATTAAGTGAGATGACGTTAAAGTAGATCTACGAAGGCAGTTTGCAGTTTATGATGGAAAGCAGAATACAAGCGCAAACTAAAATGCGACGTTCGTACGATAAAAGCCGATTTACGTCTAAACGCAGATTTAGAAAGTTTTGAACTTAGAAACTTATTCATAAGATCGCAGAAGGCAGTAAACAGTTATGATTGAAATCAAAACATAAACATAAACTGAAATATGATGATCATACGAGAAAAGCTGATTTACGTCTAAACGCAGATTCGAAAAATTCTGAACTTAGAAACTCGTTCGTAAAATCGCAGAAGGCAGTAAGCTATTGAGAAGTTTGCTGTGAAGGTAAAATGCTCAAAGGAAATGCAAACCGAGATTTAGAGTGGTTCGGTCAATCTTGACCTACTCCACTTTTGGCTTCCTCCACCGACGAGGTCACTGACGTCAACTAGAGGCCTTCCTTCAATAGGCGAAGGCCAATCACCCTTTTATAGATTCACTCCTTTTGATGGGCTTAGGAGACAACCCTTACAGAAGTTTTCTCTCCTCTCTTTACAACTCAAACTTTGAAGAACAGAAGGAGGAGAACTCTTGGTCTTTATAACAGTTTTGAGCTCTAAGAATCACAGAAAGATATCAAGATTTCGAGTGTAAGTTCTGCCTTTCAGTGCTGAATGGGTGGGGTATTTATAGGCTCCAACCCAGTTCAAATTTGGAGCTCAAAACTGTCAATTCCCGAAATTCCGGGGTCAGGCGGTTGCACCTCCTGACTGGGGCGGTTGCACCGCTTGGCAGAGCTCGAAGACTAAGCCTCTGGGCGGTGCCACCTCTGTCAGGGGCGGTTGCACCTCTCTGCCAGAGCTCGAAGACCGAGCTCAGGCGGTTGCACCTCCTGATTGGGGCGGTTGCACCGCTTGGCAGAGCTCGAAACTTGAGCTCAAGCGGTGTCACCTCTTGTCAAGAGAGGTTGCACCGCCCAGTCTCGCTCGGAGACTGAGCCCAGGCGGTTGCACCTCTTGGCTGGGGCGGTTGCACCGCCCAATCTCCCTGGGAGACTTAGCCCAGGCGGTGCTACCTCCTGGCTTGGGCGGTTGCACCTCCCACAGCAACCAGGGTCTGAATGGGTTGATCCATTTGGCCCAATTTGGGTTTTTCAGGGGCCCAGTTGCCCTAAGATTAAGCTAATGGGATCACCTCCCACTTTCAACTTAATCATTCGTGCTAACTACAATAAATCCTAAGATAATTTCTGCAGCTTGCTCCGGTGCGTCAATCGCTTCTTCCGGCGAGTTTCCGGCGAACTTCCATCGATCATCCGATGAACCCTCGGTGATGCTCCTGCAGACTTCTGGCAAACTCCTGGACTTGCGACGATCCACTTGGCGAGTTTCGACGAGCTTCTTTGGCAAGCTCCTGGACTTCTCGGATTTGTTCCCGCAGAACCTCCGACGACCGTTCGAACTTCCGTAGAACTCTCGAACTCCCAACGTGATCATTGTCTTGACTTCGGCGCAACTCCTGCTGCATGTCTTTCTTCCATCGTAGTTAATCCTGCACACTCAAAACAAAAACTTCGATCGAGACAATTAATCCTAAGCAATTAACCAAGTTGTCCAGCATGTCATTGGTCCCTCGACGCTTCGTCCGATTCTTCGGCGCATCGTCCTTTCCTGCAACCTATTGCCCAATCGGCCTATTGACTCCGCAACTCCGATATCCTTGGCACAATACCCGCTCTTGTTGGCCCGATGCCCGAGTCCTCAACCCGAAGCCTTCTGTCGATACGTCGACCGATCCACCGGCCCGACGTCCACTCTTCTGACATGTTCCTCCGGCACAACATGATTTTCCTGCTTTAATTGTCTCATCTAGATCGAAGCATCCTACGTCACTCAAAACGCAGATTAAATCATAAACATATATCAAGTAGTTTCATCATCAAAATACGAGATTCAACAGTTCTTTGGAAGGCTGTTCTCAAGTTCATCATGTTTAACATGTTCCATACAACTCATTTCATAGGTCATTAAAGACCCAATAAGTTCTTCAAGTGAAAAATGATTCAAGTTCTTTGATTATTGTATTGCCATTATTTTCGAATCTCAATTTTTAGAAAGTGATTGCAAAACTTTATTAACAAGTTTAAAATTTAAAAAATATTTACTAAGAGCTTTTAAACCATTGATGACATCTGTAAAATGGGTGTACATGTCTCCAATGATTTTACTTGGTTTCATATGAAACAATTCAAAATTATGCATCAAAAGATTAATCTTTGAATCTTTAACTCTATTAGTGCCTTCGTGAGTGATTTCGAGTGTGTGCTAATATCGAAAGTTGTTTCATAAATAGGCACTCGATTGAACTTATTTTTTTCTAAAGCACAAAACAAGGCATTCATAGCATTGACATTTAAAGATAAAGTCTTCTTCTCCAACTCATTCCAATCGTTTATTGGAAGAGAAGACTTTTGAAGGTTGTTTTCCATAATGTTCCATAAATTTAAATCCAAAAAAAGTAAGAAAACTCTCATTCGAGTTTTCCAATATGTATAGTCCATCCCAGTAAACTTAAGAGGACGAATGATAGAGTGACCCTCTTAAAAGTCAAAAATAACCATTTCTCTTGGGTGTTAAACCAAATGAGAAAAAATATGGCTCTAATATTAACTATTAGGATTGAGTCGGCACTAAGAGAGGGGAGCGAATTAGTGCAGTGGATAAAAAGGTCGGTTTTAAAAAATCTTCATTTCGATAAAATCGATATCGAAAATATATTTAACTTGAAAGCATTCATAAAAGTGTAATAAGAAAGTAAAGCAAGTAAGACAGTTTGCAGTAAAGGTAAATTGTGTAAATAGAAATGCAAACCGCATTTTATAGTAGTTCAGTCATTGTGACCTACATCCACTCTAGATTCCTCTTCCGTCGAGGCCACCGGCATCCACTAACGGTCTTTCTTCAATAGGCAAAGACCAACCACCTTCTTTCAACTTTATTCTCCTTTTGATAGGCTCAAGAGAGAACCTTTACACCCCCACTACCTCCTCTTTTAAACTTTACTAACACTTAGAGTTTGAGAGGAGTTCTCACAAGATTACAATAGTATTTTCTTCCTTTTTTGCTCCTAATTCTTATGTAATCTGAGCAGGGATGAGAGGGATATCTATAGGCCTCAAGTGGATTGAATATTGGAGACTAAAAGTATCTCACCCTCGATTTTCGGGGTATTGACGGTACCACCGCCTACAACACTGACACTAGACGGTACCACCGTGCAATCTAGTAGTACCACCACTTGGAAGACTTGTGTCTGGGCGGTACCACCACCCAAACTAGTGGTACCATCGCTTGGTAGTCTCGGAGACTGAATCTAGGTGGTACCACCACCTAGACTAGTAGTACCACCGCTTGACATAGTCTCGGAGACTGTGCCACCGATGGTTCCACCTATTGGATCACTGTTTGGGCTTTTCACTTAGCCCAACGTAGCCTAAACTTGGGCCCAACTGGCCTCTAATTGAGTTGGCCCAATTCTTACCCAATTACGCCTAAAACCTACTTCAATCTAGATAATTATTACAAAGCTTGAATCAAGTGTTGTCCGACATGTCATTGGTTCGTTGACGCTTCGTCTGATTCTTTGGCACATCATCATCTCTTGAGGCTTATTACTCAATCGGCTAGTTGACCTCCATAACTTTGATTTCCTTTGTGCAATTTATGCTCTTCTTGGCCCGATGCCCAAACCTATGGCCCGAAGCATTCTGCCGATACATCGACCAATCCTCCGGCTCGACGTCCAATCTTATGACATGTTCCACTCCAGCCCAATATGATTCTTCCTGCTTCTAATTATTTCTCCCTGATCAAAGCTTCCTGCATCACTCAAAGCATAGATTAAATCATAAACACTATCAATTGGTTTCATCATCAAAATCCGAGATTCAATAATAACTTTCTCCTTTTTCAAGCTTAAGAGATACTCTTTACACTCACTTTTTACTTAAGATCTCTTATATCTTATAACTTATAATTATAACCAAACACAAGAGGAGAAAAAGACTCAAACTATGCTCAAAATAAGATCTTACAATACTTCACTAGATTAGGAATGGATGCTCTTTCAACCAAGCTTGAATGAGATATTTATAGACCCTAAAAGGCTTTACGAATAGAGCTAAAAATTTAAATCTTAAAAAATTTTGGGATACAAGTGGTAATACTATTGACATTGGATGGTACTATCGTTATAACTTTTGTTATCACAAATCTAGATTTTGATGGTACTACCATCATAAAATTTAAATTCTAGGTGATACTATTGTCACTTGTCATAGGTGGTACCATTGTTGAAAAGATTAATAAAGTATAAACTATGCTTATCGATTGACTTAGGTGATACTACTACATGGGTCTAATGGTACCATCACCCAGGCCTAATTTAGGCCATCGATTTGGCCTTTTAACATGCCTAATTTAGCTTGACTTCATGCTCAAGAGCTTTCTTGATACATAGGCTTTGCTTCAGCTCAATATCGATTTAAATTAATCCAAAATAACTTTGATTAAGACCTTGATAAATTAATCTTACATTTGGGACATTATATGCTCCTCTAGAATATCGTTCGATCTTTCAACACTTTATCCAAACATCAAAAATATTATTTTTTCTTAGTATATCATCCATTTAATTGGCATGTCGACTTTTCTATGACAACCTATCTTCTATCATAATATTTAATCCTTTGGGCATGATATCCAAACATTTAGCATAAAGTTCGATCTTTGACATGTCAACTAATCCTCTAACTCGACATTCAATTTTCAACATGATAATTTTTTGACATAACGTTTAACTCTCCTACTTTGACAATTGGCCCTTCGGTGATCCGAATATGCAATTGAAGTATTTTCTATTAGAAAATCTAGGTGTGACATCACATACACAGTGAAAGAACATAAAACAAAAATCCTTAAATTTTTCATAAATTATGTTCGTCATCGTGCGAAAATTGGTGTGCAAAATTCACAAAATCGAAAACTACGTATATGAAAGATTGTGTTTTACCTATGGAGATCGTATATCCCTGAATTCTTATAGATCTGCAGGAGAGGATGAAGGAAGTCAAGTGCCCTCCTCTCTAGCAATGATCCACACCGCAAGGTTATGATGATGCTTCTCAAATCTCTAGGCCTACTATTTGATGTGGAGAAGGGGAGAGAAGAATGAGAGGTGGCAACTAAAAAACCTCTAGCCTATGAGCCTTTGGTTCTCTCTTATTTATAGAGGTTTCCTATCAACTTAACCCTAATGGATCCTACCCTATTGGGTATTAGATCTCCATCCAACTACCCAATCCTCTTAGATTAGTTGATCTCTATCCAATAATCTCTTATCGGCTCTTATTGAATCTCATTCATAGGATCTAATAATTAAGGGGCTTATTAGATATCTAATAAGATAGGGTCTCCGGTGGATATCTCATATCCGAACCTCTACTTGTTACAACGCCTACCATATGTGTGTAACCCTCTAGGCCTAATATCGATCTGGTCATAAGTCATACTTGTCAGAACTCCTTCTAACTCAATGAATTATTATCTCTATAATAATTCACTTGACTTATCGATTGCGGATGTACTATGACACTGCGTCGTAATCCCCAGATAATACAAGGGAATCCAATCCATTTGGACCTGTCTATCCTCAATTACCATATACTTATAGTTCCTCATCCATATAATACTCCAAAGATCATATATCGGGCATGGTACTGTCAGGCCCATACAGTTTCTCCTCGAGTCTTGTTCTAATCAGATACCCCTGGAGAACTCTTTCTCTCTCAATTCAAACCACTCTGACTAGGGATTTGTCTAAGCAAGAACACATGAGATATTCCTCTCATGACACTGAGACTGGATAATCCTATATCGATACTCAATAGCCCTCGTAAGGTTGGCTATCACTCCCGATGACCGGTTGTGCTATATCTGAAACTTTCAAACCTATAAGTCTGATATCAAAAAATGGAATACTAATTCAGGACATCATTTGTTTCTTAAGTTTAAGGACTAGATATATCACTGGGATAATAAAATCACTATCTGTTAATGAGGTATTATTAACCATCCAACATTCTATGAGCGGATCAATCAGTAAACTCATTCTCCAATGAGCGCTTGCATTGTAGCCCTAGTGTCCCCACACGAGCAGCTATAAGACCAGCTATCTCCATCATATGTACGGGTATATAGTACACTAGTCTGTCCGGTTATCTCGATGTCCCTCTCGAGTAACCTATGACCAGGACTATTTAGGATATGTTTAAAAGCGAATCAGTCTCATTATCGTGATCTCATTATGATCCGATTCCCATTGAATAGATCCATAGACATCACGATATATATATGCATATATGCAATAAGCAATATAAAGTGATAAAATATTAAATAATATAATGAGCAAAAAGAATGTGTATCATATCACACGTGTTATCACTCATATGATTGGCTTGTAGGGTACGTATGACTAGCATTTTCTACGTCACTTATCTCAAAAGCATATTAGTCTTGTAAATTCATCAATTGATTTCATCATCAAAATCTAGGATTCTACAATCTCTCCAAATTTTTATGATGACAACCAATTGATGATAGAGTATTAACCAGACTCCCCTTATCTATATGTCATCTTAAAAGTATAATAAACTTGAATTCATAATACTAACCTTTCAGTGCTAGTCTTGAATTTAATTAAAATAATTTGGTCATAAATTATATTAATTTTTAATAGTAATTATTGTAAAAATCACATGCATAATTTTAGTTAAAAAAATTAAAGAATATTATCATAAGTTAACAACACTATAATTTTTTTTGTTCAACATCAAAATATAAAGATAAGCATAGTTACTACCTCTTCAAAAGATAAGCACTATTTCTCCCCCTTTATCATTAATTAAGAATAGGAATATAAAATCTACTCAAGTGTTAACAATCCAAAATACCCAAATAAAATATAAAAGTATGCATCAAAAGTATCAAGACACTAATGAATATATTGCATCTCAATCAAAATCTAATCTTGACGAAACTCAAAACGATCCAATCAAGTTACTATAGAATTAGAAAATTAAAAATGTGCCAGATTCGTTGGAGGTCTCATCACAAAGGAATTAATAGGAGGAGAATGACTACCTTTATTTATAAGTATATCAGGGTTAGGCTTGGGTGGAAGAGGATTAGTTTTCTTAGATAATCTAGTCCATATCTCATTAATTATAGTGCACCTCAATCTTCTTAATAGGTTTATATTAATGACATTAAATCTATCCATCATGATTTACTTGTATAGTGGGATGGCTATATCATATACATATAAAAGTCTAGTCATCATGCCTTCATATGGAAGTATTAGATGTAGCCAAAGCAATAATCACGTTCTATCATAATCCAATACATGGTGCCTATTTCCAAAGTATTAACTTTATCAAGATGATGTTGTTTATGAAGCCAAATACTAATCAAAATATAATGAAGTAATTTTATGTTAAATGGTAAAATGTGTTCACAACTCTTAGGGATAATAGATAGGTTGGGATTTCTAAAGATAACGGTAATAGTCTCGTGATAAGTGACCCCAATGGACTCATGTCTCATTGTTCTCGAAAAAAGCAACCTTATCTCTTTTCAGTAATGCCTAAGATGTCACAAATTACAAATTATCATCTGTGATAGGTATATGACACACTAGAATATAAGTGGATGACTTATAATTTTTATCTACATGTAAATTTTTATAAAATATTTTAACTAGTCTAGGGTAGATAGGTTCACTAATTTAAAGAATATGATGGACATTTAAATTAGTGAACCATTAGATCATTTCTAGTTCACTTAAATCTTATAGGTTCAATTATTTTTTTTATGAACAATCACAGATTTAAATTTTAAAAATTTTAGAGTATGTTCATATGAATCAAATAAAGTGGTGTCATAGGTTTTATCTATTCTTCTCTTTCTTTTGTCCCTTAAGGATATTCTAGGTGTCATGAGGATTACAATATGTATGCAAAAATAAGAATAAGGATAAACTATAAATTGAGAATAAAAGGAGGATTTAGAAATTACCCTTGTAATCTTAAATCATTTACAAAGTTAAGCCTTTTTTCTTCATCACCAAGAAGATTGAGTAAGTCCTTAACTTGATCCTTAGTATTGTAGAAGGAGGAGAGATAAAAGTCCTAAACTTTGTGTGAGTGCAGAGGAAGAAGAGAAGTTGAGGAGAGATTAGGAGGAAGGAGATGAAAGAGGATTGTGAATGAGGGTTAGAGGGAGGAAGAAGAGGCTTAGAGGAGGGAGAGGTCGGCTAGGGAGAGAGGAGGTTCGAGTGAGGTGTTTAGAGGAGTATAGGGTGATTCTACTGTCAACTCTAAACATAAAGAGGTTTTGGGTCAAGTTGCTGGTGGTAGTACCAATAGCCTAGGTAATGCTACTACTTTTGGACATAAGGTATTGGCAGGCCCCTTATTTTTATTTTTTTATTTTTGTTTTTATTTTTTTAACCTCCACACAAACATCATTAATTCAAGTTTAATATGCCTAATTCCCTTTTAATAAAATCAAATTATTTTTATTCAATGCTTTAGTCGATATTTTATGTCAGTGGAGTCTAAAGATATATCATAATTGCTTATACAATCTCTAATAAAATGATGTTGAAAGATATTTTGTGTCAATGAAATGTTTGGTTCGAGAATATTGAACAGAATTCTTTGACAAGCAAATTATATTGGTAATATCGCAATAAGGATGTTTATTAAGCAAAGTTCATAATATTCTATTGTGTTTTTATCTAAATTACCTATGCATAACATGCACATGTCACAATATATTCAGTTTTAGCTGTAGATATGCAATAGAGTTCTACTTTTTTAAAGACCAAGAAATAAGTGCATGACCTAGAAATTGACAAGTCCTAAAGATGTTTTTTCTATCTATTCTATATCTTATAAAGTCAACATCAACATAAGTAATAAAATTTTTAGATTTAGGATACTATAATCCTATATTAGTAGTTCATTTTAAGTATCAAATTTTTTTATTATTTTATAATGAGATTATTTAGGATTAGATTGAAATCTTGCACTAGGCCCAATAGTAGACATTATGTTAGATCTAGTTGTAGTAAGATATAATAAACTACATATCATACCTATACAAGTCTTTTGATTAAAGTATTCTCCTTCCGTATCCATATCTAATTTAGTTTCATTGATGTATTACTGACCTTAGCATTGTCTATGTAAAATCATTTTAATAGATCAAGAGTATACTTGGTTTGACTAATAAAAAACTCATCATTTAGTTACTTAATTTATAATCCTAAAAAAAATATCAGTTCATCCATTAAGCTCCTTTCAAATTTGTAGTTCATACTCTTAGCAAATGATTCATATAAAGATTCATTTATAAAAACTAAAAATAATATCATCAACGTAAATTTAAATAATCAAAATTATTTTTAAAGTAATTAATAAATAATGTGTTATCGATCTCACCTTTTAAAAATTTATTTTGAATAAGAAAATAGCTAAGTTTCTCGTTCTAAGCCCTAGGGGCTTACTTCAACCCATAGAGAACCTTTGATAATTTATAAATATTGTTTAGAAAAAAAATATTTTTAAATTTAGGTAGTTGTTTAATAAAAAAAATTTCAAAGTTAAAACTATATAAAAAAAGTACTTTTACTATCCATTTAAAATAATTTAAATTTTTTAAAATATACATAGGTAAGGAGTATCCTTATAGCTTCAACTCTAGCCATAACAGCAAAAGTTTCTTCATAATCTATATCTTCTTCTTAGTAGAAATATTTGATCACTAATCTAACATTGTTTCGAATCACAATATGTTGTTCATCTTATTATTTTTATTCCTAAAGACTTATTTAGTGCCAAACACAAGATGATCACTAGGTCTAGGAACAAGTGTCCAAACTTTATTTTTTTCAAATTGATTTAACTCTTCATATATTGTCGAGACTCATGAGTCATCTTTAAGAGTATCACCAATGTATTTAGGCTTAATTTGAGATTAAAAGGTAACATTTACATAAATATTTTTTAACAAAGAATAAGTTTGAATACCTTTTAATGTATTTCCAATAATTAGCTCCTTATGATGTACATTTATATACTTCCATCCCATGGGTAAAATTTCTTTAGAAGTAAATGTATTCAAGTTGCTTTAAGGAGTAGAATCCTCATTCAGTTAAATTTATCAAATTCAAAATTATTATCAAAATTATTTTTCTTAGTTTTGAGAGATTCATCAAAAATAATATAATTAATTAGATTCTTCAATAACTAAGGATCGTTTATTGAAAACTTAATAAGCTTTATAGATAAAGAAATATTTAAGAAAAATGTCTTCATTTGATTTTACATTAAATTTTTTTAAAGCATCATTGTTATTTAAAATAAAATATTTATAGCCAAAAATTTTGAAATACTAAATGTTGAGTCTCTTATTATTCTATAGTTCATAATGAGTTTTAAATGGATGAGGTCTTATAACATATCATGTCTTGTTAATGGCTTCGACCTAAAAGCATTTGGGTAGAGTATGTTCATTAAGCATGATTTTTGTCATCTCTCGTAACCTTCTATTCTTTCTTCCAATAACTCCATTTTATTATAGATTTGTTGGAGTGGAGAAATTATGATTATACCTATTTAAATCATAAAATTCTTAAAAATTATGATTTTTAAATTCACCACCATTGTCACTACGAATAGAAGAAATTATAAAATATTTTTTTATGTTAAACTTGTTTACAAAACTTAGTAAAATATTTGATAATTATTTTTATGTATCAAGAAATATGTCTATGTATATCTACTATAGTAATCAATAATCACAAAAGTATATTTACTGCTTCCTAGACATATGATATCAATATATCTAAATAAGTCTATATGAATAAGTTATAATAGTCTAGAGGTACTTATTGTTTGGGTTTGAAACTACTCTTTATATGTTTAATAAATTTTATCTTTAACAAATTTGATTTTACATATTTCTCTTACAAGTTCTTTAGTTCTAATTTATGAAATTAATTTCATAATAGCATATTCTAGACCTTTATGCCAAAGTCATGCATCATCATTCAAAACTGAAAAACAGTTACATTATGAAAATCATCAATATCAATGGCATAAACATTATCACTTCTTAAAGATATTATAGATTTATTGTTACTTGATATTTCTATGATACAATCATGAAATTTAAATTTAATATTATATCCCTTATCACAAAGTTGGTTGATGCTTATTAATTTATATTTCAAACTATCTATAAAAGCACATATTCAATTAAGAGATTTGTTTTATTACCAATACTTTTAATGCTAATGATTTTATTTTTTGCTCCAAAAGTAACATATCGTCCATCTCGGTTAGTAAACTTTGAGAAGTTTGTAGGATCTTTGGTCATATACTTTGTGCATCCACTATCAATTGACTATATTTTACTCCTAACTATTGGGAGATAAACCTATAAGAAAGAATGGTTTATTTATGTACACATTTAACTTTGGGTTCTTTATGGTTAGATCTACCTTTCTTGCCTTTTGACTTTAAATCACTTATGGTTCCTTTAGGAACCAAAACTAATTTAAAATAATTATATTTTTTAAGACAGCATGTATAAGCATAATGACCAAACTTTTCATAAAAAAATTTATTTAACTTTAGGAAGAATTATAATGTGGGTCTTTTTACAAATTTGGTTGGCTTTTAATATATGCTATTGTTTGTCGAGCTAATGTCTTCTTTTCTAATATATAACCTTATTTAGCAAGAATCATATAAAGTGTTTGTTTTATTTTAAAATTGTTTAATATTTATCATAAAAACTTGTTTTCCTTTTTAAGAGGTTCTATTATATCATTACTATCAATTGATTTTAGTTTCTTATTCATGACAATTAAGTCATTTTTTATATTTTTTAAAATATGTGACTTTTGAAATAACTCCTTTTAAGTTTAAGATTAGATGATTCTAAATCTTTACATTTAGTACAAGGAGTACAAGAAGTTGATGTTTATTTATCATATATAATTTTTAATATATCAAATTTATTAGTAGATAATGCATGATCTCTTTTTAGTGAACTATATTTCTTTTCAAACTTTTTGAGTCCATTATACTTCAAGTAATTCTTCATGTGATAAGGAAGTTTTAGGAGAGTCAAATACCTCATCATTGAAAGTTATTAAAATATAATTTGTCACTTCTTCTTCATTAATTTGCTCTTCCGCTTTTGACTTGCTTGATTCATCCTATGTTATTTTGAGTATTTTTGTTTCTTCTTCTTCTAGGTTGATAATTTTTTTTAAATTATGAATACTCATTTTTTAAATGTCTCAGCTTTTTATACTCATAGCATATGACTGTATCTTTTTTGGGCTCACTTTCATTTTTTACATTATCTTCTTGCTTAGATTTTTCTTGTTTTTCCTCATGAGTTTTTTGAATCTTTTTATAAAAAGTGTTATATCATTATCATTATCATTATCACTTGAGTCTTCATTCAAATATTCTTCTTTGGATTTGAGAGTGATATTCTTTCTTTTGTTTAGAAGGTTTTCCTCTTCTTCATTATATATTTTCTATGTCATTTCATAAGTCATTAAAGATCCTATGAGTTCTTCAAGAGGAAAGTTGTTCAAGTCTTTAGCTTCTTCGATTGTTGTTACCTTTGGATCATAACTTTTAAGAAGAAACTTAAAAATCTTATTCACTAATTCAAGATTAGTATAGTTTTTATTAAAAACTTTTGATCCATTGACAACATCCTCACTAATAGATTTGTTTAGCTTTATTTTAAATAATTCATAATTGTGAACTAAAAGATTAATTTTGAATTCTTTTACTCTGCCTATGCCTTCGTGAGTGACTTCAAATGTGTACCATATATCATATACAGTGTCACAACTAGAAACTCCATTCAACTCATTTTTATCTAAAACATAACATAAAGTATTTATTGTTGGGAAATCTTGGGGGTGATATCACATGCGCAATGGAATAACAAAAAATAAAATCCCCAATTTTCAAAAATATGTTCATCGTCATTCAACGATTAGTGCTAAAAAATATGTGAAATAGAAAACCATGTGTGAGATAGATTGTGTTACCTAGGGCGATCGTATATCCCTGAATCCCTACATATCTCTTTTGTTGCCTCTGCTACAGCACTGTACTCCGCCTGTGTGGTTGAGTCAGCAGTAGTATCTTGCTTGGAACGCTTCTAGCACACTACTCCTTCATTCAAAGTGTACACATACCCCAAATTCGACTTGCTATCATTGATATTGGACTGAAAACTAGAGTTCGTGTAGCCTTCAACCCTGAGGCTACTACCTCCATATACTAGTTAAAGATCCTTAGACCTTCTCAAGTACTTAAGGATACACTTTACTACTTTCCAATGCTCCAAGCCTGGATCCGCCTGATACATACTTGGGATACTCAGAGCATGCGCTATATCAGGCCTAGTAGATAGCATGACATATATTATAGACCCTATTGTTGAGGCATAAGGTATCCTATCCATGTTTGCCCTTTCTTCAAGAGTCTTTGGGGACATACTCCTAAAAAGCGATATCCCATGTCTTATCCATATGATACCACTCTTAGAATTTTTCGTGCCTAACATTTTGACAATGGTGTCTATGTTCCTAGATTGGGATAAGCCAAACATCCTCTTGGATCTTTCTCTATAGATCTGAATCCTTAAAATATAGGATGCTTCCCCTAAGTCCTTCATGGAGAAGTATCTAGATAACCAAGCCTTTACTATGGATAGCATTCCTACATTATTCTCAATAATCAGGATGTCATCCATATATAACACCAAGAAGGTGATAGCGCTCCCACTTACCTTCCTGTACACATAAGGCTCATTTTCATTCTTAAGGAAGTCATAAGATCTGATTGCCTCATCAAATCTTATGTTCCAACTTCGGGAAGCTTGCTTTAGTCTATAAATGGATCTAAGCAACCTGCACATCTTATCTGGGTAGTCCTTGGACACGAATTCCTTGGACTGTATCATATATACCTCCTCCTCAAGGTTGCCATTAAGGAATACGGTTTTCATATCCATCTGCTAGATCTCATAATTATAGTATGCTGCAATAGCCTATAGAATTCGGATGGATTTTAGCATGGCTATGGGTGAGAAGGTTTCGTCATAGTCAACACCTTGCCTCTGATGATACCCCTTAGCCACTAGCCTTGCTTTATAGGTCTCTACCTTTCCATCTACTCCGATATTTTTCTTAAAGATCCACTTGCAACCGATGGATACAATACCCTCGGGCGCATCAACTAGGTTTCAAACCTTGTTGGAGTACATATAATCAATCTCAGAATTCATGGCTTCTTACCACTTCCCGGGGTCTATACTCATAATAGCCTCCTCTTAGGTTTGAGGATCAATATCCTCAACATCCACTCCTCCAATATGTCCCACATATCTCTCAAGAGGATGGGATACTCTGTCGGACCTACGTAAAGTTGGAACTTGTGTGTTCGGTACTTGAATAGATTCAGGCTATAGAGTGATGCTTGAGTTAGGTTCTCCAACCTCGCTCAACTCTATCATGCTCTTACTATCTCCGCCAAGAATGTGTTCCTTCTCAAGGAACACCACTCTCTTAGCTACAAAGACCTTTTGGTCCACGAGATAATAAAAATAATACCCACAAGTTTCCTTAGGGTATCTCACAAACTTGTACCACTCCGTCCTTAATTCCAACTTATCGGGATTATGTCTTTTAACGTGAGCAAGGCAGCCCCAAATCTTAACAACCTTAAAATCGGGCTTTTTCCTTTTCTATATCTCATATGGTGTAGACATTATCGACTTAGTTGGAACTTTATTCAGAAGGTAAGCTACGGTCTCTAGGGCATATCCCTAAAATGAGATGGGTAGGTCAGCAAAACTCATCATAGACCATACCATATCTAATAGCATATGATTCCTCCTTTCAGATATACCATTGAGCTAAGGTGTATAAAGAGATGTCCATTAGGATAGAATCTCATGGTATTAGATATGGTATGGTAAAGATACTAGATTTTTTCTTCATCACTGGAAAGTTGAATGTTGACGATGAAACGTTCAGTGACGAAGAAGAGATACGAAGTCACACAATAGCCGTCAACATTCAACTTTCCAGTGATGAAGAAAACGAGGCGGAAGAACTACAAAAGGATCTAAACTTTTACTTCCAAAATATTAATGACTCAAGGGAGGAAGTAGAAATGCCATATCCTCAAAGGCCTCGACGAGAACTAATCGCAGCAGGATTAGAAGAAGAATTAGTGATGGAATACCCCCAATTAGCAAAATTATCCCATCAGGTATATTCATCATCTGCTATTTCAAATTACAGGCCTCCTTCGGACTCAACTATGGGGCCAATAAACTACCCCCCAGCAGTAAACATAGAATCCACAAGTCAAAGGCCAGAGTATGAAGGATACTCAAGGCAACAACCGAAGTACAAAGCGAAAAACTTTTCTGAAGCCTGGAACCTTCCTTCAGCATTCCAACAACAGGGGGCAATATTTATCATCCCATCTCAATTAGGGATGTTTGATGAGGTATTTATGAGGTGGGAATCAATAACAAAAAATCTAGTATCTTTACAAGGATTTACTGACCCATTGGCAAAAATGGAGTTTATTGAAAATTTACTTGGAGAAGCAGAAAAACTGGCGTGGATTCAATGGCGAATGGCCTACCCAGATGAATACCAACTGCTTCTTGCCAATGCAGATGGAACAGGAGGAACACAAAACATCCTCTCGCAACTAAGGACCATCTTTATACTTGAAGACCCGTTTCAAGGATCAACTACAGCACAAGAAGAGGCCTACAGAGATCTTGAAAGGTTATCCTGTACTAACCTCAAGCATATTATTCAATTTCTAAATGACTATATGAGGTTAGCATCCAAAACCGGAAGGATGTTTTTAGGACCTGAATTATCAGAAAAACTATGGTCCAAAATGCCAGGAGAATTGGGAAAAAGAATTAAAGCTGCATTCGAAGCAAAATACAGAGGAAATACTATAGGAGTAATCCCAAGGATCCTTTTCTCCTATAAATACTTGGAATCAGAATGCAAGGATGCTGCGTTTAGAAGAGCATTAAAGGATTTATCCTTTTGCAGTGAAATTCCTATCCCAGGATATTACAGTAAACCAGAAAGGAAATACGGGGTGAGAAGATCTACAACATACAAAGGCAAACCCCACTCATCTCATGCAAGAATCGAAAAGAGAAAGCATCTGATAAGAAATAAAAAATGCAAATGCTATCTCTGCGGGGAAGAAGGACACTATGCAAGAGAATGTCCTAATGACAAAAAAAAATATCAAAAGGGTAGCTATATTTGAACAACTAGATATCCCTGAAGAATATGAAATACTATCTGTCCAGGAAGGAGAAAACCAAAGCGATGCTATCTACTCAATATCTGAAGGAGAAGATGCGGAAGACCTACAACACGGTATTCACTCCTTCACCCACAAAATTTTTGCTCTAGTAGAAGATAGTAGAACTTGGTGGATAGGTCCTGAGACAGGATACAGGGCAAGGATACAAGTCTCCCAAGAACAAGCGGAATGCAGGCATATATGGGAAATCAACACAAAGCTACCATCAGTACTAGAAGAATGCAAATGCTGTAAAAGAAAATCACAAAGGAGACATAGGAGGCATTGTCCTCTATGCAAAATCACCTCTTGCGGAATGTGCAGTATATACTATTTTGACAAAAGAACACCTGTCATGATGGAAGAACCTCCGAGGTATGAACCTAGAAACTTGCTTCAAACACAACAAGATTTTATTAATCATTGTGAAGCTGAGATACGAAGGCTCAAAATGACCGTGGAATTCGAGCAACAAAAGGCCAAGGAATTAGAAGAAGCACATGCTCAATCCATAGCCATAGCACAAGAAAATCTCAACCTCAGAAATGAACTATCGGAACTAAAAGAAAAATACAGTAAACTGGAAGAAGAAATCCTGGAAGTAGACAGGTTGAGACTGGAAAAAGCAGACCTCCTAAGAGAAATACAAAGGCTCGGGAAGGTAAAAATTGAAGAAAGTGAAGAGGATGAAGAAGCTCTTGTTCTTTTAGAGGAAGAAACTCAAAAGGTTCTTTCTATGGAGACAAAAGAAACTGGAGGATCAAGAAAATCTAAGAACATGCTCTTCAACTTAAAGGTACATATGGAAATCCTAAATATTCCCCTTTTTGAAATTAACGCTATATTGGACACAGGAGCTACAACTTGCTGTATAGACGAAAGGGCTGTACCAAAAGCTGCAATAGAGGAAAATCCCTATGTAGTGCACTTCAGTGGGATTACCTCTAAAACAACAGCAAACAAGAAGTTAAGGGGAGGAAGGATGACTATTGGAAATAACAGTTTCAGAATACCATACACTTATGCATTTCCAATGAAGCTCGGGGATGACATTCAAATGATAATAGGCTGTAATTTCATAAGGGCAATGCAGGGAGGAGTAAGGATTGAAGGTAACACTGTCACATTCTATAAAAACCTGACAACTATTAATACTCTGCCCTACATCTCAACAGCCGCAGCAATAGAGGAGCTAGATCTGGAAGAGGATGATTATATCCAGATCCAGGAATCAGTGCTATATTCAGCAGAAACTCAACAAAGCAATGAAAGCATAAAGGCCAAGTTTGGAAGCCTATTGGATCAATTAAAGGCCCAAGGATATATTGGAGAAGATCCCCTCAAATACTGGAAAAAGAACAAAATAACATGCAAGCTGGAAATTAAGAATCCAGACTTTGTGGTAGAAGATAAACCTCTTAGGCATCTGACACCACAGGCAAAAGAAGCCTTTTCCAAACATGTGAAAGCGTTACTAGAGATCGGGATCATTAGACCAAGTAAAAGCAAGCATAGAACTACGGCTATAATTGTCAACTCAGGAACTACAGTGGACCCCATAACAGGAGCAGAAAGAAAGGGGAAGGAAAGGATGGTCTTCAACTACAAGAGGCTTAACGACATTACCGAAAAGGACCAATACAGCCTTCCCGGTATCAACACAATACTCAAGAAGGTTAGTAACAGCAAAATTTATTCAAAATTTGACTTAAAATCTGGTTTCCATCAAGTCGCAATGCACCCGGATTCAATCGAATGGACCGCATTCTGGGTTCCCGAAGGATTATACGAATGGCTTGCAATGCCATTCGGTCTTAAGAATGCCCCTGCTATATTCCAAAGGAAAATGGACAACTGTTTCAGAGGTACAGAACAATTTATTGCTGTGTACATAGATGACATACTTGTGTTCTCAAAAAATGAGAAGGAGCATGGGCAACATCTCACCAAAATGTTGGAAATATGTCAAGAAAACGGTCTTATTCTAAGCCCAACAAAAATGAAGATTGCAGTAAGAGAAATCGAGTTTCTTGGAGCAGTCCTAGGAAATTCAAAAATCAAGCTGCAACCCCATATCATCAAAAGGATCGCTGAGTATCAAGAAAAAGACCTCATGATAAAGAAGGGTCTTAGATCATGGTTGGGAATTCTGAATTACGCAAGAAGCTATATACCCAACCTAGGCAAACTATTAGGCCCGCTGTATTCAAAAACAAGCCCAACTGGTGAGAAAAGAATGAATGAGCAGGACTGGAAGCTAGTCAGGAAGATCAAAAACCTGGTACAGAACCTTCCTGACTTGGAAGTACCCCCTGAGGAATGTTTCATAATCCTAGAAACAGATGGATGTATGGAAGGTTGGGGAGGAATTTGCAAATGGAAGAAACAGAAATACGACCCCAGAAATACAGAAAAAATATGCGCATACGCCAGTGGAAGGTACAACCCAATCAAGTCCACCATAGATGCCGAAATGCATGCGGTTATGAAGACCCTTGAAGCATTAAAAATTTACTTCCTGGATAAAAAGGAAATTATCATAAGAACTGACTGCCAGGCAATCATAAGCTTCTTCAACAAATCCTCTCAGAACAAACCATCTAGGGTGAGATGGATGGCCTTCGTAGACTACATAACAGGAAGCGGCGTTGAAATCAAATTCGAGCACATTGAAGGAGAGAGTAACATCCTAGCCGACTCCTTATCTCGACTAATAAATATTTTGATTGCAGGATGGCCAAACGAATCACTCTGCCTACTTCTAGAAGCGACACAGGAAGTTCAAGCCAAACCCAACCCCAAGGCCGTTACTCATTTGAATCAACTAATGAATCAAGTGACCTCCTCCTACAATACCAACAGGAGATGGATAGACTCACATCCGGAACACGTGGAGGACTCTCTTTCAGCAAAATGGGATTATCTGAAAGGAGGCTCGGAGCAATTCAAAAGGAAGCCTCCAGACAAGCACTTGAGGCATTGCAACAATTCTTCAACATCCACTTAATCAAGACTAAAGAGTATCAGAGAAGGAGCGGTGGAAAAGACAACTGGTACAGAGACTGGTTACCAGTCGTTCTTCAACAACAACGACAACTGGAAGAGGCCCTATCTCTGGTAAAAGACGTCTCACAAAGAACAACCAGCTTCAGCCTTTAGGGAATGGCGGACCCCTACAATCAGCTGAAGGAATCCACTTTCTCTTCGCCGCCAAATAAAGACAAGTGAAGCTTCCGGGAACCACTTGTAGTATCCACCAGCTGGCAACAGCTGGATGTACTTATTTTCCTTAGTGTTTAAGTAAGAAAGAGCTGAGCCTCGGGGAGCCGCTCGTAGTGTCTACCAGCTGGTAACAGCTGGATGCATTTTACTTTCCTTAGAGATTAAGCAAAACGAGCTGAGCCTCGGGGAGCCGCTCAGTTCGAAAGCTGGCAACAGCTGGACAAAGGAATATAAAAGGAATGGATGTAAGTGCGATGGGGCCCAATGAGCACCCGACTTTATCCTTCCTTTCTATATAAACCCTCGCCCAGACTCTTGCAAGGCATCGGTCGAAAAAAACCAGAGCCTTACTTGAGTAAAAACCAATCTGTAAGCCTTTCAGCAATCCTTGTAAGCCTTTCAGCAATCCTTTGTAAGCAATTTAAGTTTTCTTCTCGTTCTTTGTGCTTACTGTTTCCTCTATGCAATTTAAGTTTAGATCATTTTCTAGTTCTATTCCGCTTCCTCTATTGGTATCAGAGCCTACCGTTTTGTTATAGTCTCTTACTTTGCTTATGATATTAATGCTATATATACATGAAATTGATTTCTCTTGCAATCTAAACTTGTGAGGAGCCCGAGGAAGGCAATTAGGTCAGGGAACCGCAGTAAGACCTTTGACGCAAGCCCTCTAAAGTTAAGAAAGTAAGTAGAATTAAGCTCATGCATATCTAGTATATGTCTAAGCTTTGGGAAGAATCTATTCAGAAGTGGTATACCGACTCTCATACCTCCCATCTTGATTACTTAAATCTAGCCGAGACTTCAAAACCTACCCAAAAGGAACTAGCCCACAACATTTCAGTTATTTACGACCGAACTTGTCTCTCAAGTAGAGTAAATCTAAGAAACTTTAAGCTCCTGCTTGAAGAAAACCAAAACCTTGAGCATAGGATTAAAAGGCTTGAATCCTCAGTAAAAACATTAACCTCCTTATTTGTTGAAAATAAGCCTCTCACCCAAACTGAAGTTCAGAAACTGTTGCTTGAAATAACTAAGCAATCTAGGCTTATTGAAGAAGAAGCCTTACGGCTTTCACGAAACCTCGATCAAAAACTCCAAAGAATTGAAATCTTACTATCCAAAATAGAAAAGCAAATTTTTGGATGAGCCACATATCCTCAAGGAGTACCGAATCCTACAAAGAAGCTCTTAAGGCCACTGAATCCATTGATCCCCCGTCACTCGGTTTTCTTAAAACCAGTGATTGTCCTGGAACTCTCAGCCACCAGACAGCTGTAATTAAACAGCACAACGTGCAAATACAGCTTTTAATACAGATAGCTGAGGACATAAAAGGAATACGAACGGAACTACAGACAATACGGGAGTTGCAACAATCAAAACCCATACAATCCCAAGTAGTACCGGACGAACTCATCTCCAGACTAGCAAACCTCAACTTAGGTCCTTCAGAAAGACCTAAAGAGGCAAAAGGAAAAATTCTGGTCTTTAAAGACCCCATAAAAATTTTCCAAGAAGCAAGGAAATGACTACCATAACTCAAGAGGTGTCTACATCAACTCCTCTTGTGGAAGACCAAATCAGGAATTACCGGAGGAACCAGAGGAGAATATTCAACGCCAGAAGGCGACTCGGGCAGCTTATCTCCAGAAATACGGACTCAAATATAGCTACCCTTTTGATATTTTTTTTTGTCATTAGGACATTCTCTTGCATAGTGTCCTTTGTCTTTGAAGAACTAGATAAACTCTATACTTAAGTACTCACATTCTTGATCTGATCGAAGAGTCTTGATACTCTTTCCAGTCTGGTTCTCCACTTCATTCTTATACTCTCTGAATTTCTCAAATGCATTGGACTTATACTTTATTAAGTATATATGTACATACCTTAAGAAATCATTAGTAAAGGTAATGAAGTAGGAGTAACCACCAATGACATGAGTTGACATGGGTCCACATGCATCACTATGTATGAGTTCCAGTAATTCAGTAGCTCTTTCTCCAATTTCACTAAATGGAGAGTTGGTTAATTTTCCACGAAGGCAAGGCTCACAGGTTGTATATGACTAAATCGAATGGATCTAGATATCCATCCTTTAGCAACTTTTGAATCTTTCTCTCATGGATGTGACCTAGCCTACAATGCCACAGGTATGCACTCTTCACCTCATCTCGTTTCCTCTTAGACACACTTACATTCATGATATATGGAGTAGTGTTTAGCATAAACAAACCATTATGCAATGTTCCTCTCATGATGATCTCATCATCTAATAATATTGAACAACCATTGTTCTCAAGAACTAATTTATATTCACTAACTATCAAACATGAAATAGAAATAATACTTTTTATAATAGAATGAACAAAATAGCATACATCAAATATAATAATAGCTCCACCAAGCAGATGTAGGGTGACCTCGCCAACAACTACTATAGCAACTTTTGCTCCATTACCCATCTTGAGGTCCATCTCGCCTCTCGCTAGTCTCCTAGGCCTTACCAGGACCTGCAACAAATTGTAAATATGATAAGCACTACCGGTATCCAATACCCATGTGTTATCATAAGAGTTTGACAAATGGAGACTGATCATGAATATACCTGAAACTTCTCTAAGCTTATGTTCGCTCTCTTTGCAAAGTACTCTTTGTAGTTTCTCTTCCAATGCCCATCTTTTCCACAGTAGAAGCAATAACCTTTATTCTTTACTAGGTCTTTCTTAGCAAAATTTACTTTACCTGGTCTGCCCTTGCCCTTGCCCTTTTTAAGGGACTTTTCTGTTTTTCTTTTCTTTCTTGTCTCACTAGTATAGAGAACTGGCTTCTCTTTCTTAATAGTACTCTCTGCCTCCCTCAATATATTGAGGAGCTCCGGGAGAGTTACCTGAAGCTTATTCATATTAAAATTCATTATGAACTGTGAAAAGGAATCTGGTAGGGACTGAAGCACAAGATCCACATACAGATTATCCTCTAGGACCATTCCTAGACCTGTGAGTTTCGCTATCCACTCAATCATCTTTAGGACATGGTTCTGAACTGGTGTCCCCTTAGTCATCCTAGCACGGAAGAGACTCTTGGATATCTCATATCGCTAAGTCCTTCCCTGTTCCTCAAATAGTTTATGTACATGTAGGAGAATGGATCTGGCATCCAACTTTTTCATATTGTCTTTGTAACCCAGGGGTCATGAAGCCCAACATGTAACACTGAGCAAGAGCGGAGTATGTTGAATCTCGGATTTTGATGATGAAACCAATTGATAGTGTTTATGATTTGATATGCATTTTGAGTGACCCAAGAAGCTTCGATCAAGGAGAGACAATTGAAGCAGGAAGAATCATGTTGGGCCAGAGAAAATATGTTAGAAGATTGGACGTCGGGCTGGAGGATCAATCGACGTATCGGCAGAAGGCTTTGGGCCGTAAATTTAGGCATCAAGCCAAGAAGAGTAGATATTACACTAAGGAATCAGAGTTATGGAGGTCAACTGACCGATTGGGCAATAGGCCGCAAGAGAGAACGATGCGTTGAAGAATCGGACGAAGCGTCGATGAACCAATGACATATCGAACAACATGATTCAAGCTTTGTAATAATTGTCTAGATCAAAGTTGGTTTTTATGTATGTAGGATTAACTATGATAGTAAGGCATAAAGCAAAATGAAGTCCCGGAGTAAAGAACGCGATTTTGTTGGGAGTTCGAGAGTTCATCGAAAGTCCGGACGTTCGTCGAAATTTATACCAGAATTGACCGAGAAGTCCAGGAGCTTGCTAAAGAAGCTCATCGAAACTTACCAAGAAGATCATCGTGAAGTCCAAGAGCTTGCTGGGAGTCCGTTGGAATATTGCCGAGAGATCATTGGAAGTTCGCCGGAAGATCGTCGGAAGCTCACTAGAAGAAACCTAGACTAATGGGACCAGATTTACTTAGTGTATGCCTTAAATTTTATATTTAGCACATAATTGGGATTAGAATTGGGCCAACCTAATTAGAGGATAGTTGGGCCCAAGTTTGGGCTGCGTTGGGCTAAGAAAAAAGCCCAAATAGTGACTAAACAAGTAAAACTATCGTGGCATATAGTCTTCGAGATTGTGTCAGGCAGTGGTACCACTAGTCTAGGTGGTGGTACCACCTAGACATAGTCTTCTAGGTGGTAGTACTGCCAGACTAGGCAGTGGTACCACCCAGTGTCAGGCTACAGGCGGTGGTACCGCCCGTATCCCAAAATTTTAGGGTTTTGAATTTTGGCTCCATTTTTGAAGCTAATTGGGGTCTATAAATACCCAAGCTATTCCTGCATAGAGAAGCAAGAAAAGTGAACAAAAACTCTATGTTTCTAGGGTTGAAAACCCTTGTAAAGTATAGAGTCCCTCCTCCTAAAGTTTAGAGATCATTCTAAGGGAGAGTGTGAGGAAGCATTGTAAAAAGGGGGTGTAAAGGTTCTCTCCTGAGCCTACAAAGGAGAATAGAGTTGTAAGAAGGAGGTTGATCTCCGCCTATTAAAGGAAGATCGTTAGTGGATGTCAGTGGCCTCAACGGAAGAGGAATCGACGGAGTGGATGTAGGTCATGACGACTGAACCACTATAAACTTGGCTTGCATTTACTTCTTGCAATTTACATTTACTGTACACTACCCTTCCTTACTCTCACTGCTCTACTTCCTCATTATATGTTTACGTAAGTGTTTTTAAGTTAAACATATTTTCGATTGGTTTTCGACGAACGAAGATTTTCAGAATCGATATTTTTACTGCTGCACTAATTTACCCCCAATGCTGACTCATTCCTAACAGTTGGTATTAGAGCCTCATTATTTCTTATTTAGTTTAACACCCAAGAGAAATGACTCTTTTCAGCTTTCAAAAGAGTCACTCTCTCATTTGTCCTCCCATGTTCAACGAGATGAACTACACATATTGGAAAACTCGAATAAGAGTTTTCTTGCTTTCTTTGGATTTGAATTTATGAAATATTATCGAAAGCGGTTTTCGAATGTCTTCTCTTCTAATGAACCGTTGGAATAATTTGGAGAAGAAGATTTTTTCTTTAAATACTAGAGCTATGAACACTCCATTTTGCGCTTTAGATAAAACTAAGTTTAATCGGGTTTCTACTTGCGAAATGGCTTTCAATATATCGTATACTCTTGAAATCACACATGAAGGCACTAATAGAGTAAAAGATTCTAAGATGAATCTTTTAATGCATGATTTTAAATTATTTCATATGAAACCAAGTGAAACCATTGGAGACATGTACACCCATTTTACGGATGTCATCAATGGTTTAAAAGCTATTGGCAAATGTTTTTTGAATCTTGAACTTGTGAATAAAGTTTTATGCTCACTTTCTAAAACTTGGGATTCAAAAGTAATGACTATTCAAGAATCAAAAAACTTGAACCATTTTCCAATTAAAGAACTTATAGGGTCTTTGATGACCTATGAAATGACTTGCAATGCACGTGAAGAACTTGAGAACCACCTTCCAAAAAACATGAAGGATTTCGGACTTAGAACAATTGAAGACCACTCGAGCATAAGCTCAAGTGATGGTAAACTTGAACACCTCATGAAATTTTTAAAACAAGAATCGAAAATTAAAAATGAACTTAAAGAAGAAGAAGAAGAAGGTGACTTGGTACAAATCAAGTGCATCCGAAGACGAGGAAGAAACCGATGAAGAAGAAACGATGAACTTCGCTTTAGTAACTCTCGACAATGAGATAAATAACTCAAAAGAAACTCTTTTAATTTATTTCAAAATTACATGATGCTTTTCATGAGTTATTTTTAATTTAGTTTAGAATAATTATTTTTCTTAAAAATTACATGTTTAAAAATATAATGAAAATGTTAAAAGGATCATGCTTATTTTTCTAGCTAATTATGAAAATGATAATGAAAATTGTATGTGTTATGATAAAGGAACAAAATGTCAAACTTAAATCATGTTAGATGTTTTAATGATAATGTGTATCTTGATGATTTTCATATTCCTTTTAATTGAAAATACTTTATGAAATCATGCTTAATAAAATAATGTAATGATGAAATTAAATCATGTTTAATGAGTTATCTTTCAAAATTATGCATGATGATTCTTGTAATTTATGGATTATCGATTTTTACTATAATGAAAGTGACTTTTTCAGTTTTAAAAATGATGCATGCTTTGATTTGAAATAAATGAACTTGACCATGCTTATATGAAATCATTCACTTAAAATGAAGCACATAAAATGATAAATATATTATCATTGGAATTAAAATAATGAATCTATTTATGTTATGAATTTTGTGAATCTCTTGAAAATGATTTTGATTTGATAATTTAAATTTGAATGAGCTTTATCTTTATTTTTCGAGACTTATAACATGAAATCTTTTATGAATCAAGATTTTTAATGATCTCCTAAGAATTCTTTGTATTATTTATTTAAGAGGAGATTTGTTAAAATGAATCATGATTTCTATTGATTTCTCGGAATTATAACTTGAGAATTTTTTTTTTATAAATCAAGATTGTTTACTATGATTCTTTTCGCTATTTGAGTTATCCAAAAAGAATCATAATATGTCTATTGATATTCACAATTTATATTCATGAATCGAGTATCTCATCACCCAATTAATTCTTCTTGATATTCTTCATGTGATGATATGAATGCATGAAATATTCATGATATTATTTTGATGCATACAAATGAGAAGTTATGATCATGCATGGTAAGATGTAATTTGATATTTCGATACTATCATGATTTGAAATTTTTATGATTTGGAATGATGCATACAATACTATGATTTTTTTTTTATGAAATGATGTGAAAGTCAACAATTATCATTTTCTGAAATGATACTCTAGAATGATTACTTATCTTTGTCATGCTTTGAAAATTATTGTAAAGGGAAAAAAGAGATATAAAACTGTATTCTTCCCTTCTTTTTGACAATGACAAATGGAGAGATAGCTAGCTTACTAGCTAGCTTATACAAGTCAAGAAGATGCAAAAACATGCTAACTTGCTCATCTCAAAAGAGAAGCAAATATCGCTAACTTACATATTTCAGCTCATCTCAAAAGAGAAGCAAATATCGCTAACTTACATATTTCAAGAAGCAAAAGTTGCTTTCTTGAACATCTCAAATATTGCTATCTTACATTTTTTTTAAAAATGATATAAAAAAATTTGCTAGGTTGCATGATGTAGAACTTGCTATCTTGAACATCACCAAGCAATAGTGCTATCTTGCCTATCTCAAGAAGCAAAGCAAAATTTATAAAACTCAAAACAATTGCTTACTTGCATGATGATAAAACTTGAGATTATATTACAATGATTTGAACTTGTATGTCTAAACACTTGAAAGTTGTACTTCTCCTTTTTGTTGATGACAAAGGGGGAGAAATATGATGTTATGCATAAGTTTATGATAACATGTTGCTTGGATTTTTGAATTTAAGAGTTCTATCAATATGGCATATTGATAGGGGGAGTTTGTTTAAACTCCGAAAGTTAAGGTTAACTCCGTCATCAATTGGTTGTCATCATCAAAAGGGAGGAGATTATAGAATCTTGAATTTTGATGATGAAACTGATTGATAGTGTTTATGATTTGATATGCATTTTGAGTGGCACAGGAAGCTTCGATCAAGGAGAGATAATTGAAGCATGAACAATCATATTGGGCTGGAGCAAACATGTCAGAAGATTGGACGTCGGGCCAAAGGATCAATCGAAGTATCGACAAAAGGCTTCGGGCCGTGAATTCGGGCATCGGGCCAAGAATTCGGGCATATTGATAGGGGGAGTTTGTTTAAACTCCATCATCAATTGGTTGTTATCATAAAAAGGGGAGAGATTGTTGAATCTCAGATTTTGTTGATGACACCAATTGATAGTGTTTATGATTTGATATGCATTTTGAGTAACACAGGAAGCTTCGATCAAGGAGAGACAATTGAAGCAGGAAGAATCATGTTGGGCTGAAGCAAACATGTCAGAAGATTGGACGTCGGGCCAGAGGATCGATCGACGAATCAACAGAAGGCTTCGGGCCGTGAATTCGGGCATCGGGATAAGAAGAGTGGATATTGCGCCAAGGATATCAGAGTTGCGGAGGTCAACTGGCCGATTGGGCAATAGGTTGCACGAGATGATGATGCGCTAAAGAATCGGACGATGTGTCGATAAACCAATGACATGCCGGACAACATGATTCAAGCTTTGTAATAATTGTCTAGATCGAAGTTGGTTTTTATGTATGAAGGATTAACTATGATAGTAAGGCATAAAGCAAAATAAAGTCTCAAAGTCAAGAACGCGATTTCGTTGGGAGTTCGAGAGTTCGTCGGAAGTCCGAACCTTCATCAGAAGTTCTATCGGAATTGACCAAGAAGTCTAGGAGCTTGCCAAAGAAGCTCATCGGAACTCACCAAGAAGATCGTCATGAAGTCCAAGAGCTTGCCAGGAGTCCGCTGGAACATTGCCGAGAGATTATTGAAAGTTCACCAGAAGATCGCAAGAATCTCGCCGGAAGAAACCTAGACTAACCGGATCGGATTTGCTTAGTGTATATCTTAAATTTCGTAGTTAGCACATAATTGGGATTAAAATTAGGCCAACCCAATTAGGGGACAGTTGGGCCTAAGTTTGGGTTATGTTGTGCCAAGGAAAAGGCCCAAACAGTGACCAAACAGGTGAAACCGTCGTGGCACAATCTCTGAGACTATGTCAGGCGGTGGTACCGCCAGTCTGGGCGGTGGTACTGCCCAGACACAGTCTTCTAGGCAATGGTACCACTAGACTAGGTGGTGGTACTGCCCAGTGTCAGGCTGCAGGCAGTGGTACCGCCCGTATCCCAAAATTTCGAGGAATTGAATTTTGGATCCATTTTTTAAGCCAATTGGGATCTATAAATACCTAAGCTATTCCTGCATAGAGAAGCAAGAAAAGTGAACAAAAACTCTATGTTTTTAGAGTTGAAAACCCTTGTAAAGTATAGAGTCCCTCCTCCTAAAGTTTGATATCATTCTAAGGGAGAGTGTGAGGAAAGCATTGTAAAAAGAGAGTGTAAAGGTTCTCTCCTAAGCCTGCAAAAGGATAATAGAGTTGTAAGAAGGAGGTTGATCTTCATATATTAAAGGAAGATCGTTAGTGGATGCCGGTGGCCTCGACGGAAGAGGAATCGGCGGAGTGGATGTAGGTCACGACGACTGAACCACTAAAAACTCGGTTTGCATTTACTTCATGCAATTTACATTTATTGCAAACTGCCCTTCCTTACTCTCACTACTCTACTTCTTTATTACACATTTACGTAAGTGTTTTTAAGTTAAACATATTTTCGATCGATTTTCGACGAACGAAGATTTTCAGAACCGACGCCTTTACCGCAGCACTAATTCAAACCACCCCCCCCCCCCACTCCCGCCCCCCCCTCGTCTAAGTGCCAACTCGTTCCTAACAAAGTCATCAGTGTACTTCACGTAGCAAGTGATCTCATCCTCGCTTGCCCCTTCCTCAGGCATAGGCATTACTGTATCAAAGATGTATGTGATTTTCTCCACTGTGAGAATAATTCTCAAGTTGCGGAGCCAATCCGTATAATTTGGACCAGTGAGGTGGTTGACATCAAGTATGCCATGTAAGGGATTTGAAAGTGATATTTTCTGAAAATAAAAATACATCAGAAATAAAAATCATGTAGATTTTACAAAAATAAATAATCAAGATATGGACTTCTATCTTAATATGCTCCCACTATTTTATTGGAAAGTCACGCGATACCATCAGCACGTGAAACGAAAGTCTCTGATAGATTTCTAGTGGGGATCGGGATCCAATCAGCATCTTAGTGTAACCTTAATGGACTCGACCAATCACACTAAGCCCAAAAGGTAGGCAACTCTTGCCGATCACAACTCCTTGTGATTTTCATCCTATTCAACCTCCAAATCATCATGGTCTCGAGGGACTCGACCAATCATGATGTTCAGTTAAGCCGACACCATTGTTACAAGATGAGTTTGATTTGATGATATACCCTCGAGGGACTCAACCAAGCATACCATGTCCTAAGGCCACCGGTACATCTCTATGTCACAAGCAAGATAGTGAATCGCGATATAGGTGAGCCTCGAGGGACTCGACCAACTCAACCTACACCGAGAATCGATCCCTACCTATAACGATAGAAGACCACATGGGTCAATCTAATTGTCTCACGTTTACCGACTTAATATTATTGAGAGAGGGGTTTATTTGATTTGGTCTCCTAATATGACATGTCACACACATACATATTTAATATATATCTACATCGCATTCAAATATATATATATATATATATATATATATATATATATATATAGTAGGTGTATAAACAATCACACATCACATGAGCAATTACACCAGATGATCATGGACCATAGTCTAATATGATCAGGCCCGAGCCAGTGGGCCTAATCACGTACATCAAGATATATGTATGCAGCGGTGCATCTCCATGCCCTATGATCGTCCATCACGTCCTCATCGGTTCCGTCGGCATCTCGACGCATCTCCATGCATCGCGATCGTCCGTCTCGTGGATCCCGCTATCGCTTCCACACTCCCACTACGCCTCCTCATGTGATTACAACTTAATTATAAGCACGTAGGCCCGACAATAAACGAGAAATGAAATGGAGGCTTGCAGGCCCCAATAATAATAGTCACAATTACACACATCACACGGTCCATAATCATCCGTTCACATATCATACATCACATACATAAATCATCATCATGTAGGACTACTAGATAATAATAAATAATAATAATCAATTAAACTTTTTAATTAATTAATATTTTTGAAATCAAGGACATGTAAAAAATTTTTTGAATTCTGAGGGGTATTTTCATAATTTGGATAAAAGACAGAATCTAAAATTTTTGAAATTTCGAGGAGCAAAACTATCTTTTGCCAAGAAAAACCATAAGCCCATTTCTCCCTCTCCCCTATTGCGGTCGCCGCCACCTTGTCGGCGACAACCTGTGTGATGGGGGGCACGAGGCATCGCCCTTGCCCGCGAGCAGTTTGCCCTCGGGTGGCACCTCCCCCGTAGGTGGGCACCCCCACGGGCAGTTCTACCCGTAGGTGGTGTTGCCCTACCGGGCGGTTCTGCCTGCAGGCGTCGTTGCCCTATGGTGCCTCACCCCGTGGGCGCAACGTCCGTAGGTCCTACTGGCCGGCGGCGCCACTGCATGCGGGCGCAGCGGCCATAAGCATTACTGCCCTGCGACACCTCTGCATGCGGGCTGTTGGCCCTTGCAGGTTGTCGGCTGCCGGCAACAAGCCTACTGCACGCAGATGGTAGCGAGGGCAGCAAGGGCAACAATAGTTGTTGCCCTTTCTCGTTTTTGCGTCAATGATTTTGATGTCAAAAACTTCTCCAAAACACAACACACGTAGTTTAAAACAAATTTTCGCACAAACAACCTGGCTTTGATACCATTATTGGGAAATCTTAGGGGTGACATCACATGCGTAGCAGAAGAACGGAAAATAAAATCTCCAATTCCCAAAAATATGTTCGTCGTCATGCGAAAATTGGTGTGCAAAAATCTATAAAATAGAAAACCATATGTGAGATATATTATGTTACCTAGGGAGATCGTATATCCCTGAATCCCTAGAGATCTCTAGGAGTGGGTGAAGGAGGTCAAGCGCTCTCCTCTCTAGTGATAATCCACACAATAGGGCTGTAATGACGCTCCTCAAAACTCCATGCCTGCTCTAAGGTGGAGAGAGGGAAGAGAATAAGAGAGGAAGCAAAAACCTCTAGCCTAGAAACTATTGAATCTCTCCTATTTATAGAGGTCCCTTGTCGATGTAACCCTAATAGATCCTCCCCTATTCAGTATTGGATCTCCATCCAACTACCCAAGCCTCTTAGATTAGTGGATCTCTATCCAATAATCTTTCATGGGCTCTTATTAGATCCCATCCATAGGATCCAATAATTCAGGGGCTTATTAGATATCCAATAAGATAGGGGCTCCAGCGAATATCTCATATTCGAACCTCTACTCATCGTAATGCCTACTATATGTGTATGACCCTCTAGGCCCAATATCGAGCTGGTCGTGAGTCATACATGTCACAACTCCTTCTGACTTAGTGAATTATTATCTCCATAATGATTCATTGGACTCATCGATTGTGGATGTACTATGCCACTACGCTGCAGTCCCCAAATGATACAGGGGAATCCAATCCATTGGACATGTCTGTCCTTAGTTACCGTGTTCTTATAGTCCCTCAAACATCTAATATCCAAGAGACCGTATACCGGGCATGGTACTATTAGACTCATACGGTTTCTACTCAAGTCTCACTCTAATCGGATTCTCCTAGAGAACTCTTTCTCTCTCAATCCGAATGACCCTGGTTAGGGATTTATCTTAACAAGAACACATGGGATATTTCTTTCATGACATCGAGAGTGGATGATCCTCTATCAACACTCAATAGCCCTCATATGGTTG
>NC_088342.1:38200000-38207500 GCF_036884655.1 Musa acuminata AAA Group | reverse complement strand
AGATTTAATATGTCTAATTCTTAGAATGTTACATGCATCATTAATATTAAAAAGCATATAACGTCAAAAAGTACATCATAGAATGTAAGGATAAGGAGTACAACACATTATGGTACTATTTAGTTCCCCACACCCTTTTATCAACAAAATGAAAGGTGAAATATACAAGCTATTCAGGTTGTAGTAAACCAAAATGTACAAACAGAGTATTAAGTTGTCGATGAATTTGCTGTACCTTAGTTAAGATTTGATCTTGACGTAGTTTAATTCGATCCAGTCGAGTCACTATGGAATCGACAGATGAGGAGGGTGTTAGCTCTATTAGAGTTGCTGCCTCAAAGAGACTAGTAGGAGGAGATTGACTTACCTTATATATAGGTGTTTCTGGATTTGGTTCAGGTGAGGGAGGATCAATCCTCCTAGGTAATCTAGTCCAAACACTTTTTCTTATTATACATCTTAATCTCCTTAATAGATTTCTATTGATGACATTAAATCGATCTAGTTTCAAGGTTTCTTCGTCTTGTGGAATGACTATGTCATATGCATGTATTTGTCTAGTAATCAAGCTACCATATGAAAGCATCATATCTTTCGTTGATAGTTCAATCATGTTTTATCATATCATATATCCAAAAAGTTATCATGTCCTACCATAATTCAATACATTATTCTTAATTCCATTTAAATAACTTCATCATGTGTTATTTTAGAAGTAGAATACTTATCATGATGTGATGAAGAAATTTTGTGTTGAAAGGTAGCAAATATTCACAACTTTTTAGAACGATAGATAAATTTGGGTTACAAAAACTGGTACCTAAAGCCTCAGAATATGTGATCCCAATCGATTCTGCATCCCATTGTCCTCTAAAATAGCAACCTCTCCTTTTCTCAGGAATTCCTATAAGATTACAAATTACACTATCCATAATGGGTATGTGATACCCTAAAAGATAAGTAAACACCCTATCGTGTTCATCCACATGTAAATTGTTGTAAAACAACCAAACAAGTCTAGGATAAATGGTTTCATTTATTAGAGAATTGGGAGGACATCTAAATTAGCAAACCATTGAATTGATTCTAAATTACTCAATTCTTTTAAATCTATATATTTTCCTTACATATACTTCTAGACTCAAAGGTTAAAAATTTAAAGGCATGTTGAGGGGAATCAAAAAGTATGAAATCATAACTTTCATCTAATCTCCTCTATCCTTTGTCTCTGGAGGATCTTCTAAATATGATGGAGACTACATATATTACAAAGAATAAGAGGTAAGAACAAGTAATGAATGGAGAATGAGAGAAACAATTGGGTTTAGGAATTACCTTTGTAGTTTAAACTTCTTGTGATCACCAAAGGGGGTTTGAGATTGATCCTTAGTTTTGTAAAGGATGAGGGTTTTCTTGAGTTTCTAGAGGGATAGTAAGAGGAATGACGGGTGTGAAGTAGTTTAGAGGGGTATAGAGAGGGTTAGGGGTAGTTCTACCATCGACCCTAAAAGCCCTTTTATAGAGATCGATTTCAGGCGGTGGTACCATCAGTTGGGCGGTGCTACCGCCTATGGGCAGTGTGCTTTGGCGATGCTACTGCTGGTGCACTACCTTCAGCTCATTTTCAAGTTACAATTTTATTTTTCAATCATTCAAGCTTCAACATTTGACCTTTAACTTCCCGACAGTCGTATTTAATATTCTAATAGTGTTAATCATTCAAGTCATAGACATCAAGAAATTTAGTGATATATCATAGTTTATAAGAATAACTCCTTTCCTTAGTCAATGTAAGGTAGAATCATAGGAGAATATTTAATAAACTTAAAAAGAAATAAGGTGAGAGAATCAAGATTTGTTTGGATGAATATCCTTGAGAATTAAGAAGATTATTTCATGTATGGTACATCTCAAGTCGTAAACACTAATATATCATCTTATATAAAAATAAATCCAAAGTCATCATCACTTTTAATAAATCCAATGAAAGCAATGTAGATAGTTTCCTATAAAATTAAGGATAGCTAAGGTTCTTTAGCTTTAGTATGCTGTAGTATTTCCTACAAAAATAATGCATCATTATTTAAAATCGAAAGACACTACATAAACCATCTTTAATCAAAAGGTTTATCGAAAATCCTGAAGTTTAAAACATTTTGGTTCAAATAATCTTTCCTTAATATTGTTGTTATAGCTAGTGAGCTTGAAAGATAAGTTGGATTTTCGATCATGTGCCTTAAGTATTCATTATGAGGGTACCATCTTTTGCTCCTAGCTTGTGATTGTAAACACATCTACAAGAAGGGGGGTTTTCTTTTAGGTACCCATTTAACCTTGGGTCCCTCATATGTTGAACTACCTATCATTGAATGATTTATGGTTCCTTTAGGAATCCAAACTAATTTATGCGAACTAAACTATTTAAATGGACATTTGTAAGCAAAATGACCACATCTTCTATAAAAATTATATTTTTCTCTCGGTGAAACATGTAATGTAAGTCCTTTAATGAAGATAGTTGGATTTTGTTGAGTGTTACTCACAAAGCCAATTCCTTCCTTTCTATGAACATTACCCATATTAATAAAGATCATGTTTAGAGATTTATTCCCTATTTTAAATTTTTCTAATATTTCTTATTGTAATAATTTTTCCTTTTTAAATGACTCTAACTCTTCATATTGAGTACAAGGAGCTAACATACTAATTTCATGCTCATTTTTTAATATATCAAGTTCACTAACAAGAGAAGCATACTCATTTTTTAACAATTTATATTTTTTACCAACTAATTTACATTCATCAAACAAATCATCGAAAAGCACTTAATAATTCATCAAAAGATAAATGAGCTTTGATTGAATCACTTACCTCGTCGCCAAGTGCTATTAATGCATAATTTGTAACTTCTTCTTTGTTGGTTGGCTCCTCATCTTCAGATGTATTTAAATCATCCCAAGTTGCCTTTAGTACCTTCTTTTTCTTTAATAGCTTCTTCTTCACTTGGGGACATTCATTTTTTAAGTGTCCTAGCTTCTTGCATTTGTAGCATATGATTGTGTCATTTTTGAGTTCGTTTTTATACTTAGTATCTTGTCTTACAAAATTTGTTTTGTTTCTTCTTATGAATCTTTTGAATTTTCTTGTTAGAAGTGTCATATCCTCATCATCACATGAGCTTTCGCTCGAGTGGACTTCTTTAGTTCTAAATATCATATCTTTCTTGTTCTTAGGAAGGTTATTCTCATGTTCATCATGTGTCTTGCACGTTATTTCATAAGTTATTAATGACCCGATAAATTCTTCAAGAGCAAAGTTGTTTAGATCCTTTGCTTCTTGTATTGCTGTTACTTTTGGATCCCAACTTTTTGGAAGGTATCTTCGTATTTTATTGACAAGTTTAATATTAGAAAAATCTTTATCAAGTGCTTTCAAACCATTGACGACATCCGTAAAACGGATGTACATGTCTCAAATGGTTTCGCTTGGTTTCATTCGAAACAACTCAAAATTATACACCAAAAGATTAATTTTTTACTCTTTAACCCTACTTATGCCTTTGTGTATAATTTTGAGTGTGTGTCAAATCTTATGTACAGTTTCACATATAGAAACCCGATTAAATTTATTTTTATCAAAAGTACAAAATAAAGTATTCATCGTTGTAGCATTTAAGAAGAATGTCTTCTTTTCCAAATCATTCCATTCGTTCATTGGTTTGGAAGACTTCTCAAAATCACTTTCAATAATGTTTCATAATTCAAAATCCATAGAAAGTAAGAAAATTCTCATCTTAGTTTTTTAATAAGTGTAGTCCGTCTCATTGAACATTGGAGGACGAGTGATAAAAAGTCCCTCTTGATTGCTAGCAAAAGCTATCTCTCTTGGGTTTTAAACTAAATAGAGAGTAACCTCACTCTGATACCAACTGTTAGGATCAAGTTGACACTGTTAGGATCAAGTTAACTGTTAGGATCAAGTTGATACCAACTATTAGAAAGTTCCTCGTGAATTAGTGCTTACGATAAAAATGTCGATTTTGAAAAATTACATTCGATGGAACCCATATTAGAATTGAAATCGAAAGTATGTTCACTCGAAGAAAATGTAATAAGCAATTAAAAACATAGAACAATAGTAATGAAGAGCAAAAAGAGAGTGCACACTAAATTTATAGTAGTTCGGTCGTCGTGACCTATATCCACTCCCGATTCCTCCTCCGTTGAGGCCACCGGCATCTACTAATGGTCTTCCTTCAATGGGCGAAGACCAACCATCCTCTTATAACACTTTCTTCTTTTCACGGGCTTAGAAAACAACCCTTACAAGCCTCACACCTCTCTTGAATGATCACAAAACTAGAAAGCTAGGAGGAGGACACTTAGCAATTTTACAACCCAAGATCTCAAGAGTTTTGTTCACACTTTCAATGCTCTTTCATGCAGGAAAGAGTGGGGTATTTATAGGCCCCAATGGCTTCAGAAATAGATCCAAAAGGTATCTCATCCTGGGTTTCCGAGGTATTAGTGGTACCACCACAATTATTGGGTGGTACTATCACTTGTAGATTGACACTAGGTGGTACCATCGCCTGATAGCAATAATTGTCGATGGTACCACTGCCTAGTACCGCCCAGACCACCTAGGAGGTCGAGCCTCAAGCGGTTCCAATGCCCGATCTAAGCAGTGCCATTGCTTGATGTGGCTCCAAGTGGCTGAGTGGGCCATCCAACCGACCCAATTTTAAGCCTTGATTCGGGCTCAATTGGCCCCTATTTGAGTTAGTGAAATAACTGAAATCAAAGTCCTAATTACAATAGTTAATGCTAAAACAATTATTCTACTTGCAATTTAAGTTGTCATACACGTCAATGGTCCAACTGAACTCTCGATAAACTTCTAGTGAACTCCCGATAATCTTCTAACAAGCTTTTGACGAACTCTCAGTGAGCTTTCATTGCATCATCTGATCCTTTGGTGTATCTCCCGATTCATATAACCCGATGCCCGATTATTGACTCCGACCCAACTTCGATTCTTCTTTCATCATTTTGCCTTTCTCATGATCACAGTTAGTCCTACATCACTTATCTCAGCACATGGATTAGATCATTATTTCACCAATTAATGTCATCATTAAAATCCAAGATTCAACAAAACCAATTTATAGTGGTTTGGTCTTTCCGACCTACATCCATTCCCGATTCTTCTTCCCTTAAGGCTAGCAGCTTTCTCTACCGATCTTCTTTCTAATGAACGAAGAGAAGCTATCCTTATTATAACTCTCTCCTATTTTAAGCTTAGAAGAGAAACTTCATACTCTCTTTTTACATAAGATATTTTATTTTCTACAATTTAAAATTATAACCAAACTCAATAAGAGGAGAAAACTCAAACTATGCCCAGAATGAGAGCTTATAATAGTTCATTGGCTCAAAAATGGATGCTTTTTCAACCAAGCCTAAATGGGATATTTATAGGCTCCAAAAGGTTTCAAGAATAAAGTCAAAAATTTTGAGATATTGGTAGTACTACCATCGTAACTTTCGACATCGCAAATATGGACTCCAATAGTACTACCATCATAAAATTTAAATTTTGGATGGTACCACCATCGCCATAGGCGATACCATTGTTGGAAAGGTTGACAAAGAATAAACTATACTTATCAATTGACTTAGGTGGTACTACTACTTGGGCCTAGTGGTACCATCACTTAAGCGTAATTTAGGTTGCTAATATAGCTTTTTAATGTGGCATAGCTTTAAACCAAATGACTTTTTAATAAGTGGGCTTTATTTCAACCCAATATCGACTTAAACTAATTCAAAATAACTTTGATTAAGACCTTTCCAAATCAACCATACATTCGACATATTTATGAAGCCTTCGACATTTTGTACACTCTTCCAACATATCATCTGATCTTTTGGCACTTCGTTCGAGCTTATGGTATATCACTATTTCCTTTAGTATATTACACATTTTATTAGTATATTGATTTTCCTATGATATCTAATTTTCTTGTGCAATATTCAATCCTTCTAACATGATGTTTGAATCTTTAATATGAAGTTTAATCTTTGACACATCGACTAATCTTCAGACTCGATATCCAATTTTCGATACGAAAATTTCTCAGCACAATATTCAACTCTTCTACTTCGATAGTTGGCCCTTCGATGGTTCGAGTCTGTGAACTTATGTTACTTATTTCAAAAGCATATTAGTCTCATAAACTCATTAATCGATTTTATCATCAAAATTTAGAATTTGACAAGTATGATTTTACATTTGATTGTTTTCCTTTCTTTAGTTCTTTGTGAATATCCTCTGATCGCTAATCTATTTTATTAAGGTAGTCTCAAACCTTAGTTAGTATGTTGGTTGATTAGGCAACTAACTTATTAAGGAATTCTGACTTTAGTGGGAGAATCATATTTGGGGCCAATGTAGGAGAGTACACTTTGGGTGGCACCAGGGCCTAACTTGGGTGACACTCTCACTGTTAGGCTGGGGACATAAATGGGTGGTGGAATAAGGGTAGGTGGAGTTTGCTTGGCAAGTTGAGGAAGGTAGGGAGAAATAATTTGAACTACTTTAGTTAAAACCTACACTTAGTTGGATTAAGGTGTGAAAGACTTGGCAGGAATAGGCATTGTTGTAGGAGCTGGTGGCATAAGTGGTTTATATAGAGGTAGTTGGACTAAGGCTAAGTCTTATAAGAGTCTGGTGGAAAAGATTAAGGTTTGATATGAGTAGAGGGTTTAGATCGACCGACACTCTTAATTGTCCTTGGCTTGGGATTATTAAAACTAAAGGATTCGATAAGGGTCCATTTAGGAGCATCGAATTTGGTCCATTCGGGTTTGGATGTTTCAAGTCCTTGGGATTCATCCAAGATAGATCCACAAAGTTTCCCTCAAACATACCGGTGGGTTCTTCTTTTAGCACCAATTTGTTAGAGTAAATTTTGATTGTTTGAACTAAAGGCCAATCTAGATCCAACCTTATTCTTCCTCGAACCAATCTCAATGTGAAAACCTCTCGAATCATATGTCTGAACGTTATAAAACTATGTCAAGAGTACTCCTGACAATGTCCATCCCATGCTTAAGTTAATAATTTAATCAAATAAGTTAGATTGAAATAATTCTATATTTGAATATACCTATACATCTCCTGTTTAGAATTGTTGTGCCCATTCACTACGTGATTTGTATGATAATAGAAACATGAGAACTTATCATAATCGCCCTCCAAGCCATCACAATGGCCCACCATAACCGTTATACTTTTCCTATTATATTCTTCATACATGACAAGGGTGCAAAGGTTGGTATAGCCACTATCGAACTGGTGCCTACTATTGGGCTAATAGCCCATGAATTCAGCCCATACTCACCTCTCTTTAACCTAAAAACCCTAACCCTTTTAACAAAAAGAGGGTGGTAGCTAGGGAAGGAGAAAGTGGAATGCGGTGGCTATGAAAAGGACCAT
>NC_088342.1:37742500-37845000 GCF_036884655.1 Musa acuminata AAA Group | reverse complement strand
CACAATCCTTCTCTCCATGCATAGCACGTGATCAAGAAGAGGTTGACCCTTCTTACTGTCCACACGCCTTAAATTAGGGATGTTGGTTGAGAGGGAGAGAGGAGTATAGAAGGTGACAACTAAAAAGGGTCTATCCTATGACCCCTTTGGTTCCCTCCTATTTACAGTGGTCCATGTTAACTGAACCCTAATGGATCCTACCCTATTGAATACAAGATCTCCATCAAACTACCTAAGCCTCTTGGATTAATGGATTTCTACTCAATAATATCTCATTGGCTCTTATTAGATCTTATTCATAAGATTCAATAATTCATGGGCTTATTGGATATCCAATAAGATAACAGCTTTAACGGATATCTTATATCTGAACCTCTACTCATTGCAATACCTACCATATGTATGTGACTCTCTAGGCCCAATATCGAGCTGGCCATGAGTCATATTTGTCAGAACTCCTTTTGATTCAGTGAATTATTATCTCTATAATAATTTATTCGACTCATCGACTACAGACGTATTAGACCACTACACCGTAGTCCTCAAACGATATATGGGAATCCAATCCATTGGACCTATTTATCCTTAGTTATCGTGTATCTATAATCCCTCATCCCCAAAGACCGTATACCGGACATGGTGTTGTCAAGCCCATATGGTTTCTACTCGAGTCTTACTCTAATCAGATTTTTCCGAAGAACTCTTTCTCTCTCAATCTGAATGACCCTACAAGGGACTTGCTTGAGTAATAATACATAGGATATTCCTCTCATTATATCGAGAGAGGATGATCCTCTATCGATACTCAATTTTTCTCTTAAGGTTGGTTTCCACTCTTGATGACCGGTTCTGCTAGATCTGAAATTTTCTAACCTATAAGTCTGGTATCAAAGAGTGGAGTATTCATACAAGACATTCTTGGTGTCTCAAGTCTAAGGACCAAATATACAATTGGGATGACGGAATCACTATTTGACAATGAGGTATCATCAACCATCTAGCATTTCGTGAGTGGATCAATTAGTAAACTCATTCTTCAATGCGCACCTGCACTATATCCCTAGTGTCCCTATATGAGTAGCTATGAGACTAGTTGTTTTCATCATATGGACGAGTATACAATACACTAATATATCTTATTATCTCGATGTCTCTCTTAAATAACCTACGATCGGGATTATTTAGGGTTTGTGTTTAAAGGCGAAACAGTATCATCATCGTAATCTCATCACAATCCGATTACCATTGCATAGATCCATGGACATCACAATATATGCAATAAGTAACATAAAGTGAAAAAAATACCAATAAATAATAATCAACAAAAAGAGTGTCTATCATGTCACATATGTCATCACTCATATGATTGGCTTGTAGGGCACCTATGACTAGTAGTTAAAGGTGATCTCTAGGATCGAGACATTATTGAATTTCATCTCTAATGAGACGAGGGAAGGAGAGGGTGCTGGGGGAATAGATTTGACAAGTCCACCTTGATCGATGCCCTCACAAACCGCATCATGAGGGAGAGCCTGCAAGGTTCCATCATCCTCAACGATGAGAAGTTTGAGGGGTAGCTACTCAAGAGTTTCAACTATCGTGGTTTCTATCTATCTCGAAGAAGAAGAGTCATGTACAAGTACCCATCGACCTGCTTGATCTTCAGTTCACTGCCAAGACCATCATTAACGATGAGATCCACTAATGCGGGAAGACCCAAGATCTACTATAGTGGAGAAGGGACATGAAATTCGTCACGTAAAATAAAAAATTAAAGCCTGGCATGCTGGAATACTTGAGATCCACTATGATGGAGAAGGGATATGAAATCTACCATCGCGGAAAAAGATTTGAAGTTCACTATGGCGAGAAGACCCAAGATCTGCTACAATAGAGAAGGGACATGAAATCTACCACAGCAAAAAAAGATTCAAAGCCTACCACAATAGGAAGACTCAAAATCTACTACGAGGGAGAAGGGATATAAAATATGCCATAGTAGAAAGAAGATTTGAAGTTGGTCATGGTGGGAAGACCCGAGATCCAATATGACATAGAAGATATATAAAATTTGCCATGGTGGAAAAAAGATTTGAAGCCCACTATAGTAGGAAGACTTGAGATCCACTATAGTGAAGAGGGGAAATAAAATTCGTCACAGTAAATAAAAAAGAAGCCCGCTACAATAGAAGACCTGAGATCCTCTACAAAGAAGGGACATGAAATCTGCTATGGCGGAAAAAATATTTAAAGTTGCTATAGTGGAAATTTTTAAAATTCGCCACGGTGAAGGAACTTGAAATCCGCCATGGCAGGAAAATCCGAGATCCACTATGGTGGAGAAGGAACTTAAAATCTGCTATGATAGAGGCGTAAAGCCAAGCATATGAAATGCATGAGTCAAGAAAATCCAACCAGCATCAAGATAAATCCACTACAGCAGAGCCACAATGCCAAATGCGCCCAAGATGCATAAGTCGGGAAAATCCGACCCGTGCTAAGATAAATCTGCTACTGTAGAGGCTCAAGGCCAAATGCATCTAAGATGCATAAGTCAAGAAAACATAACCCATGCTAAGATAAATTCACTATGGCATAGGCACAAAACCAAATGCGCCTAAGACGTGTAAGTCAGGAAAACCTGACCCATACTAAGATAAATCTGCTATTGCGAAGGAGCAAGGCCAAATGCACCCAAGACACGTGAGTCAGAAAAAACTAACTTGTGCCAAGATAAAGCCACTACAGCGAAGGCGCAAGGGCAAATGCACATAAGACACTTAAGTTGGGAAAACTTAACCCTTGCTAAGATAAATTCGCCATGACGAAGATGCAAGGCCAAATACGCTTAAGTCAGGAAAACCTAACCAACACCAAGATAAATCTACCATAGTGGAGGCGTAAGGCCAAATGTGCCTAAGATGCATGAGTCGAGAGAACCTAACACATACCAAGATAAATGTGCTATGACGGAGGCACAAGGCCAAATGTGCCCAAAACACATAAGTTAGAAAAACCCGATTGACACCACGATAAATCCGCTATAATGGAGGCGCAAAGCCAAATACACTCGAAACACATAAGTCAAGAAAACCCTAACACGCTAAGATAAATCTACTATGGCGAAGTCACAAGACTAAATGCACCCAAGACGTGTGAGTAAAAAAACCTAACCCGTGCCAAGATAAATCCACTACGACGGAGGCACAAGACCAAATGCACCTAAGATACGTAAGTTGAGAAAACTTGACCCATACTAAGATAAATCCACTATGATAAAGGCGCAAGGTCAAATGCACCTAAAACACGTGAGTTAGGAAACCCTGACTTGTGCCAAGAAAAATCAGTTACGGCAGAGGCATAAAGCCAAATGCACCTAAGACAATAAGTTGGAAAAACTCGACCTATGTGAAGAGAAATCTGCTATGACGAAGACGCAAGATCAAATACACCTGAGACACGTGAGTTGAGAAACCCTACTTGCGCCAAGAGAAATTCGCTGTGGTAGAAACACAGGGCTAATATGCTTGAAACACTTGATTCGAAAAAACTCAACTCACAGGATGAGATCTCAAATACTCCTATGTCAGAAAAATCAAATGACATGCTTCAAACCTCTCAGAGCCCTGAAGTATGCCTTGGGGGGGGGGGAGGAGAGGAGGGGTGGGGGGGAGGGGGCAAATGATAGGGAATCTACCATCAAATGACACGTGGTTGCCACATGCCATCCAAGTTATCCTCCATCTGAGTACGTGTACAATGATTTAAAGTAGAGAAATATAAGCTTCATTCTCATTCATTATGACAATGAAGGCAATCACAAACTTATTTCTCTCCCCGATAAAGAAGATAATCCTAAACTCTCTTCTTTTCCTCTATGACAATGAATGATATCACAAACTTTCTTCTCTTCTTTAAGGTATAAAAATATATCCTAAATAGGAAAATGGAGAAAGGACTCACTCTTTTTGAATTACTCAAATCGACATTTAGGGACCTCAGATTGCTTGTGCGTCGGAGGGACTTAGTCGGGAAACCTCTCCCGACTTCGGTCTTAATACTAGTGATGCTTTGAGAGCTTGACACATCGGACCCACCTTGGAGCAATCTCAGATCCTCTTTGGAGTCATCTCGGATCGACCTCGAATCTACCTTAAAGCTATCTCGAATCTACCTCGGATCCACCTCAAAGTCACATTGGAACTATCTTGGATCCATCTCAGAAGCGCGATATTTTCACCTTGGAGGCATATTGGATATTCTTACACATAAGAGTCTGGCCCACATCGAACTGACCAAGCATTAACGATATTTTCTTCCTAACACTTATATAAATGAACCCATTTTATTGACTCTATTATTTTTTTATTTTTATTTAATTTTGCTTTTGATAAAGCCTGATGGGGACATTCTGATTGAATATGATGACCTGGCATTCACATTGTCCAAATGATGGCCTACACAATGTTTCATTAAAAAGGCTTTTATCAGTCAAACAGTTAGTTGTGTGACAACCTAAAACATGAGTGGAATCTACTAAATGTTACATTGACAAATCATTATTTCTTGTTGGTCCATACATTGAACTTCCTTTTATGTTTATTAGTTGATGATTGGTCCACCATAAATCAAGCACATGATCTCTTCATGTGTCCTTAATTTGAAGTTTGGTGTCACCTACATCTTATATGAAGATTCTTCTCTGTACAAGTGTATGCATGATATAGCTTGTATCTAAGTATGTATACGGAATTCCAATGTTGAGCATGACGAACAATATATATATATATATATATATATATATATATATATATATATATATATATATATATATATATATATATATATATAAAATCAAACTAACAATTAGCAACCATAAACATTAGTATTGAACTGAGTTTTCTTTAAGCATATTAATTGAAGAAGTATATACAGTTCTTAATTCCTGGTTAAGCTTAGGAAACATGGAGGGAACAACAAAGTCAAAAGATGACAAGTAAAAAAACAAAACAAAGGGATTCCAGTTCTTGACACAACGAGAAGAGATGTTTGTTAGCTACCCACGTCATCACCATTCTCCACCAACTCTTAAATATAAAAGGAAGTCATATTAATTGCCTTGTAATTCATTAGACTGCACTCAATTGTATCTTCAGATTCCCATCTTAAAATAATAAAGCAAGTGAGATCATCCAAAGAAGATAGAGAATGACAGGAAGAGCATCATGACCTGAATCCTATGCCTGCAAGTATATATATATAAGAATGATGCACTCATCCCATGTTCTGAATCCTATGCCTGCAAGTATATATATATATATATATATATATATATATATATATATATATATATATATATATATATATATATATATATATATATATATATATATATATATATATATATATATGTGTGTGTGTGTGTGTGTGTGTGTGTTTGTGTGTTTGTGTGTGCGGATTTAGGCCTGACAAACCTTCAGTGAAACATTGATCACTACTTTGCCTACCCACTCGTCCTTACTCACAATTCTACCTGATTTACGTGGTAAACGTGACCTAAGATGTGGGCTAGTGTCAGTCTTCAAGGGTAGAACGGGTAGGGCGAGACGGGGAAAGTACAGGGTGGGAGAAGTACTTTTGTTGAACAAATCCTACTCCCTCTAAATTCCCTCTCAACACACCCGTTATTTGACTGGATAAACAGGCGGGGCCCACACTTCTTTCTTGATCTCCCGTCTTTTGTGACGCCTCTGATAAAGACGGCACGGGAAGTCGCCGTCGTCTTCCCCTTCACACCCCCTCCACTGCTCGGAGTCGCTGCAATGGGCCGCGACGACGACAGGGGCGCTGCTTCCGAGGTCCTCGCCGAGTTTCGTGCCCTGGTGGATGGCGCCGACCGGAAGTTCGCCCTCGTTCGTGACCTGCCGCCCGGTGCTCGCGGCCCGCTCCAACTCCTCTACTTCCGCAAGGCATTCAAGGCCTACACCCGGCTGTGGCAGCTCCAGCAGCGGCGTCGGAGCGAACTCGTCTCTGAAGGCCTCTGCCGTTGGGAAATTGGCGAGGTCGCCTCCCGGATCGGGCAGCTCTTCTACGGACAGTACCAGCGGACCAGCGAGGTCCGCTTCCTGCTTGAAGCCTACGTCTTCTACGAGGCGATCATGAGCAGGGGGTACTTCCAGGCTGCGTGGGGGTCGGTGGCGCCCGATCTAAAGCTGAGGTATAAGGAGCTGAGGTTCCACGTACGGTTCTTGATCGTGGCGTTGCTGTTGAATCGGACCGACGAGGCGGTGAAGCTCGCGGACCGGTTTAGGGCTCTGGTGGATGAGTCAAAGGCCGCCTTTCCGGTACCCAAAATATTGGCTCTTTAGCTGCTCTTTTCTTGTCTTCCATGGGAATCCTATCGAGTTTTGGTGGATCCATACCAAGGACTGTAGTGACTTAGGACAAACTTTAGAACAGAACTAATCTATAGTGCTGCTAGAGAAACAACTACTATTTGATGCTGAATTGTTCGTTCAATCAAACCATCTCAATTGATAATTCAGTGCCTTTGATTCCTCAGTGTATCTGATTATTGATTTCTTGTGGTGTCATTGTACAAAAAGCACTTAATTTGTTTCTAAGTGGTAATGTTCTCCTTTATGCTTTTTCGATGATATCTTATTCTAGACAAGTTAGCTCACAACTTCTGTGACAAACCTTGATAATTACCAGTTCTTGTCACCTCTGCTGCAATCTAAAATCCAAAGCCTTGATATACATCAACCTTATTGGCCACATGTCATTTGGTCGCAAAACTAGCAGAATATATTTGCAAAATTTCTTGGTAGTTATGTCTCTTACTACATACCTAAATTTTATATGGTAGTGCAATGTTATTGTGACAAGCTTCGTAAGAGAGAATTCCTAAAGTAATCATCCTATGAAAGAAGATTCTAGGTCTGGTGCCAAATCATGCATATACATTATTCCAAATGTTAGATGTTTGGTGGCTTTATTTTGGTAAAAAGAAATCCTCTGTAAATAAATCAATTCTCTAATTGGTATTTATTTTTTTTATAAATGATACTGTTTGACTTTTTTATATATCATAAAATGTTCTTTCTGTTGAACCTTTTAACCAGATATCATATCAGCAATTTTTGTCAATTTTGAATAACTTTTTTTTGTTCATCGAGTCAAAGCATCATTTTTCCTGTGAAATCATTTTCTTCTGAATCCAGTGAAATCTTGTTATCTGCTTTTCTGAAGTTGGAATTACATTTTTGCTCTCCAGGCAACTAATTTTAGAGAATGGAAGCAAGTGGTGCAAGAAATTTCCAGGTTTTTGAAAGCTGATGCATATTTTAAAATCGCTAGGCCATTGAGATACAATGTCATTTTTGATGCTCATCCATCTTCCTTCCCATATATATCGCGATTTTATACTAGTAGGGTGTTACGACTGAAAGATGCTTTGCTTACAAGCTATCACCAGAATGAGGTTTGTTCATTTTTATGCTTTCTTGGAATAAGCAGCTATTAAGTTACCAGGAACTTGCCTACTTGGCTACATTTATTGTTCCACGTAATTGTTAGGAGCCAACAATTTAATCTTCCAGTTAAGCACAAAATACATATAGATCTGAATGCAGGGCCCAATCGCTTACAAGTAAATTATCTTGTTCATTCTTTCAGATCAAGCTTGCAGAAGTTACCCTAGACACCTTCAGAATGATACAATGTCTGGAATGGGAACCCAGTGGATCCTTCTACCAGGTTCCCGTGAAGCAACCATGTGAAAATGGTGCTCTTAATGACCAGAATGAAGCCTCTGGATTGATTGATATAAATCTTGCTGTTGATATGACAGATCCAGATCTGCCTCCAAACCCATGTAAAGCAATTATTTACCACCCTTCGGTCTCAAAGTTGATTGCAGTGAGTGTTAAGGGTGTTCTAGTTACTAATTTTTGGTTCCATTTCTAATGTATTTTATTTTTTGCTTTCATGTGTGTTAGTTATCTATATTCTTTTGGATGCTCAACATATTTATGTTTGTATGACAAATTATGATTTCTCCACTCGAACTTCTATTACATTTTGATAAGTAGTTAGGTGTGTATGTTTGAATAATACTGGATCAAATAAAGACCTGTATAAAACCCATTGATAATGAGTATCAATATACGATCCATCACTACCAGATCTGAATCTAGAAATGAAAAGTATTGGTTATATGAGTACCGATTAGAACCCAATAAATAATAGTATCATTTGTCCCTAAACTAAGTTCTGGATCTTGTGATTTACTTGCAGGTGAAGAATTAAATAAAAAGTATAACTGAGTTGTGTTTATTGCCTCTAGACTTGAATTTATATAGAGTTACAAAGAGCTGAATTACTTGGAAACAATAATTATAAATATAGTCTCTAAATACAGGCCAAATCAGTCAAATGATTGTATTCTTTCATGACCAAATCAATCAAAGTATTGTTTCCTTTTAGATTGGTTTTCCTTTCAATCAAAGATTTGTTTCCTTTCAATCGAGTTTTTTTTTCATTATCAAATCAATCAAAGGATTATTTTCTTTTATGCCCCCATAAGATTGCACTTCTGTCATGACTGCTAATCTTGGAATTGTCTTGGAGGTAGTGATTTGGTGAGAGGATCAGCTAATTGATCACAAGCATGAATGTGAGAGACACGTAGCAGTTTCTTAAAAATTGATTCCAGATGTAATGAAAATCTATTGCAATATGTTTCATCTTATAATCGAAAGACAAAATTAGTGCATAAGTAGGTGGCACCATCATTATCACGATAGATAATTGGGGTCATAAGTGATGCAACATGGAGTTCTTTAAGCAGTTTTGATCCAGTTTATCTTCACAATGGTGGAGGCAATGACTTGATACTCAACTTCAGGAGAAGAGAGGGCTGCTGTTTTCTAGCTTCTTAGAAATCCAGTTAATCGGGTGGCACCAAGGACAACAGTGTAAGCTGAATCAATGTTTGACAATCTGAATTTCCTGCCGATTTGGCATTGACAAAGGCATGAAGATGTACTGGTGAGTCTTTACAAATAAGAAGTTCATAGTCAATCATGCCCTTAAGATATGTGAGAATCCTTTTGACAATAGACCAATGATTACTAGATGGATGATGTGTGAACTGTGGCAGTTTGTTGACTGCAAAGGAGATGCCAGGACAAGTGAGAGAAAGATACTGCATGGAGACAAGAACTTAATGGTATCAAGTAGCATTGCTAGGTGAAACACCATCCAGTAGTTTTAGGGACTCGTTGAACATAGTGAACTGGATACCTCCATGACAGCAGACATATTAGTTTTCTCTGACAAACCATGAATATACTTGTGTTGTGAAACACTAACCTGGAAGGTAACGGTAAGGCTTCAATTCCAAGAAAATAATTTACTGGTCGTAAATATTTCAGAGAAAAACTTTGTGCAAGATAGTAGATGAGCTGTTGGACTAGGAGCTTGAGTGGCTAGTTATAATGATGTCATCTATGTAAAAAATATATATAATATAGACAAACGCTGAAAAAAAATAAAAGAGAAATAACTATCTGACTTTGAGTTGATGAATATGAGAGATAATAAAAAGTTACAAAGCTCCATGTACCATGCTCATAGTGCTTGAAGATCATATATTGCTTCCTTCGGTTTACACAAATGGAGGAATGCGAGAGTCAATGAACCTCAACGCATGCTGCAAATACATCATCAGTTCCTTGTGAAATTGAATTGTCAACATCTAGTTGACGGTGAGGCCACCTGTTGGTGATAGCTAATGAGAGAATAATCTGAATAGTTGACAATTTAACCACCGATCTAATAGGAAGTAATCCTTTGATTGATTTGAATCAAAGAATGCAAAACCAGCTGGACCAGTGGGGTGATATATACTGGCCCGGGCAACTATGAGGACATGGACCAATGTGCTTGGCCTTCTTGATGCCAACGAAATTGTAGAGGCCTTGGTGAACAAGTCTCACACAAATGTGCTTGGCCTTCTTGATATGCTGATGAGAACAAGCATAGAGTCTTAATCACTTGTAGGCATTTGCTAAAGGTAGAATTTCATGTGGCGGCCTTGTTAGTTGATGCTATTAGGCCCCCATACCAGTATGGCACTAGTAAGGAAGTCAGTCTGATTTCCATGGCATACCAAAACAGCACCGTCTTGGCAAAGAGTTTCCTCTAGGTCAGCACAAGGCTTATGCTAAATCATGCTAATAGTCACATACCGCGTCAGCTCATGCTGATTGGAACACATCATGATGGCATGCTATCCACAAGATGATGTGCCATGAAAGCTAAAAAGCCTTGTCCAAATAGAAATTTTGATACCATAAGTTCAATAATCTACTTCTCTTGTATGATGTTTTCGTAGTAGTTTTGATTCTAACAATTTCAACAAAAGTGCAATTTTCACTTTCCAGGCTGTCATCTTGCAAGATGAATTCTCCATTTCTCTTCATGATTTCAGTTTTCTTTGTATGTAATGATATATGAACAGCCACAGATATTAGATAAACGAAAAGCACAAACATGATTATTTGCATAGATGCTCTACCTGAAGTTGAGGGAGCAGATGGCAAGGGGCTAAACTGATAGTTCCATGTTTTGTATTTTCTCTTCATGATTTCAGTTTTCTTTGTATGTAATGATAGATGAACAGCCACAGATATTAGATAACTCAATTATGCATTTATGATCACTTGCAGCTATTTCATTATAATCAAATATAATGACTTCCATATTTTGTATTTTCCAAAAATGTATTGCACATCGTGCTGCACGCCCATTATATGGCCTCTTTACTGGTCTATATTTATTCTTTCTATATGTAAGTTGGATATTATAGTTAGCTAATACTTTAATGGTATGCTTTATTTGCAGGCAACTGCTACAATATGTGACGAGTTGCCTTCAGATGGAATTTTGCTAATTTATATTTCATCTTCAGGTTTCTCTTTTGTGCTGCTGCAATTATGTTATTTTTCTGCTCAGTTGTGCTTGGACCATCTAATTTAGAACTCATGTGAAATATCTACAGGAAAGACAGATTGTAGTGTTGATTTTCAAAAAGACGCACATGGAAATTCACTGAACTTCTCAAAAGCAAAGCACACAACACAGGCTTCTCAGAAAAGAGAAAACTCACTGTCTCACCCTGCTGCTGATAATAATCCAAATTTGAGTTCAAAGATAGGACATTATTTGTGCCTAGGTTCGCAAGGAAATGGAGGTATTATGTTACATTCTGCATAGAGTAAATTCTTAGTTTTTATTAATTGGAACTGGGTAGGTTTAGCTGCTTTTCTGAGGAGATATGCCTTAACATTTTTTTTTAATTATATCAGCTTCAAACAACCTCTATCCTGAAGATTTGGTTCCATTTACACGAAAGCCACTTTTCCTTGTTATTGACAGTGACAATAGCCGAGCATTCAAGGCAGGTTTGTCAAAGCTTGATCTTAACATTGTGGTCAATGCATTTGAAAGATTATGAGGATGCTGTTTGATGATGTCTTCATTAAATGAGAAAGTGAAATAAAGATAAATGCAGAAATAAAAAAATCCAATCTAGTCAAATCACTCATTCTTTCTTTCTTTTCTTAGAAGGTAATATTCCATATCATGGTTTTACATTTCACTCGGACTGGTACATAGTTGTTTGATGGCCTGTCGAATTGGTGACATGGACTGCAGCACGTGCCACCCATCACCATATATAATCAAATCTTAAAAAAAGTTCACTGAGGACCAATATGGATTTGGTACCCAAAACATCAAGCCATTTTTTCATGTATAATTTGAAAATTAATCTTTTTATCTTGATGATATTCTTGATTGATATACTTTAATCTTCATACGATGGTAAAACTTTCTTATGGATATAAAATATTCAATCAACATCTACAAACTTCAATGTAAATATATTTTGATTGCCTTTTTCCTTTGTCTTCTCCTTGAGAAATTTAGCAAATTAAATGAAAGCATTGAAGATGTTGCCAAGTGGCAACTTATAACATTTGATTTGCAGAATACGGCATAGACTACTCAAATTTATTTAAACGAGTTATAAATTAAGATGCTCCCGCATCATTCATCCTCCCTCAGTGCCACAATTTCTATTTTTCTTTTTTAAGATGACTCTTTGAAGCAAGCCATGGCAGTATTTTCCTTGCAAATGTTAGGTTCTCTAGTTTCTGGACATCGTGATGCTCAAAACTTTCCTTTGTGGTTCTGAGAAGGTTGGATAATTGAATATTTTAAGCCTATCCTGTAATGTTATGTGTACATATCAAAGATCAATAGCTGCAATTTGATCAACCAATATTTTATTTTCAGAATTTCTCAAAATTTCTAATTGTCATGTTCTTTATTCAGAAAGTTGTCATGTAATTCGTTAATGCTTCTGTGATGACTGCCTGATTTTATCTTGTTCACCAGTATCTTGAACTTTCCATAGAAAGGGCTGTATGTGGTAGGACGGATTGCATGATGGCATGCTCACCTTTCATGTTATTCCTGGTCTCCAACTCTTGTTTTACACTTGTTGCTTGTTGGCAAATGTGCAGACTATACATGGTGCAGAGAGAGGAGAAGCATCTGCATTGCTTCTTTCGCATGAGAAACCATTGTTTCTATCTGATACTAATGTAACATCTGGTGGAAGCCAGTTTACATACTTCCTAACTGCCCCATTACAAGCCTTTTACCAGTTAATAGGCCTTTCCTCCGATATAGAACCTGTAAGTTGTCTTGATGCCTTTTTCACTGAATTGGTGTTGGTACTTCATGATGTAAATTGATCTGTAGTTGCTTGGTATGATGTGGTTGCATGCATTTCTTAGGATGTATACAGCAATGCTGAGAGCCTCCTTTCCTCCGCTTTAGTTGAATGGGAAGTGTTACTGTGCACATCAAATTCCCTTGATCAGGTTTGGGCTCAAATTTTAACTGATCCATTTCTACGGCGACTGATTTTAAGGTAATTGCTCTCTGTTTTTGTGCCAATTCTTTAACAGCCTTTTTAATGTCCATGACACGGAATCTCTACTGACAAAATTTGTATGATAAACAATCTTTGAGGTAGCAACACATGAATATCTCACTACTTTGGACCTGCTAAATGTGACAAAATATTCTTCCTTCTTTGTAAATCATTAAACTATTGTTATTGTTATTGAGCTCTGATGAATGTCAGGTTCTTTCTCGAGTATGTGATTTTAATTCCATGCCATACTGCTCTTATATCAATAGAATGTATGGGGCCAAATGGAAATTACGAAAGATCAAGCGATATTAATTTGTTATCGGAATCATATGGATTAGCATAATTTTCCTTGTGAACTTATGTTGCAAAGATTCCATCTATATTTTCTTCTGTTATTGGGAGATTGAAGTTCTAGAGGACAGCCTTCATTATGTCCTTAAAAACACTTGAAAATTAAGAATTTAAGAATGTGCACAACTGGAGCTATTAGGATTTGCAAGTTGTGCAATAAAATTGCTGAGGAAACAGGCATCTCAAGGTGAATCTCTTGCATCAAAAAATCTAAACACCTAGTACTGGGGATTTGAATCCTGGTTTTGGAGAAATAAAAAAATTGATTCAGTAAACACACTATGATAGAAGACCATTGTTTTTTTGCATGACAATAATATTTGTAACTATCTGTAGCTATTGATCCTCTAAACTTGAGTATTATTTGAGGTTTTTGTTTTGCTATATTGATATTTCCTGACCAGGTTTATATTCTGCCGAGCTGTGCTATGTCTTTTACGTTCAACGACGGGAGACAGCACCGTGCATCTGCCTGAATGCCTCCCCAGCCTTCCTGATTCTGTCTCACCAAAGTCTGCTGTAACTCGGAACCATATTCACCAACTTGCAGAAAGATTAGGTGTCTTGAACCATTTTCATTTTCTAGATTCTATCAGGGAATCTGTTCAGAGCAGATAACTAGAAGAATACGAGAAAACCTTTCTGTAGATAGAACTGTGGTAAGTAGCACGCAACCATTTATTCATTGTTTCGTGTTGATAAATGAAGTCTCCAACTCTCATGTGGACTATGAAGTTGTTTGAGTGGATCACCCTGAAATCCTGGAAATGTATGAGGCCTCAGGCTATTTTAGATGCTTCTAAAGATTGTGTTGTAAGTTGTATATGTGAACAAAGTATGGGTTGACAGTGTAACATTTCACTTGTTGCACTAAACCAGTAAATACTTTTGGAAGTTGTTCATATTGTAACCAATCATCCATGTCCAGAAGTGAATTCATGGATGATCATTAGTGTAATGAACTAAAAATAGTCATAAGTATACATGTTGTAGTGAACTATTCTAGCATTTCATGTTGGCCATCCATTTTCCCCCTATCATAAGTCCAGTCATTCATGTCATATACTTAATAGTATAAGTAAAAATAAATTATATAATCTTTATTGACATGAAAGCTCGATTGTGTAAATTTAAGGTAAAATGGGAAATAAAATATTTTGTTATTATTACACTCAAGTACAATATCATGCTAAACAAAAATCAAATTTGAATACAAATATCTTAAATTTAAATAATAATAATAATAATAATAATAATAATAATAATATATTATACAATCTTTATTATCATGTTATGATCATTCAATTGTGTATATTTTAGAGAAAATGGATAATAAAATATGTCGATACACTCATATTGAATATCTGAAAGTGCTTCAAATTAAATACAACTATCTGAAAACTCAACTGAAGAATAATGAATTATAGAATCAACATTATCATGTTATGATCATCCGATTGGATAAATTTGAGACAAAATGAACAATAAAATATGCTCGCTAATTACAAATATCAAAATGTAAATAAGAAATAATAAATTATAGAATCACTTTTTGTTATGTTATGATCACCGTACCATATAAAAATGGGACAAAAAAAAATGTTATTACACTTATATTGAACATCATTACCCTTTGATATAGTGTGATGATTGAAACATGCCAAATTTGTATATAAATATCTAAAAATATGAAACAAAGTAAAAAATAAACCATACAATAGTTATTTTCTTGTTATGATCATAATTGTGTAAATTTGAGGTAATAATTAAATATGTTGTTACACTAATATTTAATAACGGTGGATTGAGGGATCATATCATGTTAAAATGTGTTAAATTTTAATATAAATATCTTAGAATTCAAATAAAAATTTAATAAACTGTGGAATCCTTATCAAAATATTTCGTTCATTTGAGGATGTACATTTTTGGTGTATAAGATAATATTGTTATAAATTGTTCAAATATATAAAAAAAAGGAATGGCAATTATTATACATTTAAAATTTTAAAAAGATAGTTTATTTTATAGTTATTTTTTATAGTTATTTATTAAAGGTCATGTATTTTGTGAAAATATCTATAAATAAGTATTTGAGAATAAATTATAATAATTTTTTTCTTTTTGATTCTTTTCTTTCTTAACTTCAAAAAAATAACTCTCGATTGAATTAAACATTATCTAATTCTTATCTGAAGATACTTTATTATTTACTCAATACATATCGGCTTATCATATTTACTAAAACTATTTGTATTATACCTATAGTAATTTTGTTATCTATTAAAACTATTTACATTAAACCCATAGAAATCTTGTTGAGAAAAGATATAAATATTATTTTTAGGAAAGTATTTATATACTTTTCAAGTCTAAATATATTTTCTCTAATATTTTTTATCTTGTATTTGTTATTTATAATTGGTTTTTATGTTCCTCCTCTTCATTGTTATATTATAATAATCTAAAAATAATAGTTTGTGAGTTTATACAAATTCACCAATAAAAATACCATCAAATTGTTAAATCAATATTTTATTTGTTTAGTTCATTTTAATAAGATGAATTTTACCCATCGGCAAGACAAGATAAGTTCATATTCTACTAATTCTTGATCCAACCGATAATGACAATGATGAAGTCAAAGTTGAATAAAAGACGAGAAATAAAGATGAAGTTATGTGTAGAGGATATATTCTGAATGCTCTTTCCAATCGACTTTATGATCTTTATATAATGAAACTATCTACAAAAGTAATTTAAACTGATTTGGAATTCAAGTATCAAACCAAGGAGGAAGGTACAAAGAAATTTTTAATTTTTAAATATTTTGATTATAAGTTTATGAATGACAAGTCAATCTTAGCATAAGTGCATAAGTTGCAGGTCATTTTTAATTAATTGAGAGCTAAAAAAATCAAACTTCTTGAACCCATTCAAGTAGGGGTTATAATAGCCAAGTTGCCTTCATTTTAGAAAGGATATAGGAAGAAGATTTTGCATGACTCCAAGAACATCACTTTGGAGCAAATTCAAAAACATCTTTGAATCGAGGAGGAATCAAGGATGAGAGATAAGAGTGAGCAATACAAAAGCAAATGTCATGAATCAACCTATGAATTTCAACAAAAGCAAGCAAAATAAAGAGAATCATTTTGGCCCCAAAAGAAAAAAAAAAATTTAAGAAGGTAAAAAGTGGAGGTTATTTTTTTTATAGAAAACTTGATTATTTTGCTAGGGATTATAGATTTAAAAATGACTAGAAACCAAAAATCAACTCTATTGAGGGAGATGATAATATAGTCGTTACACTGAGCGAAGTGAATATCATATTTGGTAAGGTTTATGGTTGGTGGTATGATACTTGTGCTACCGTCCATGTTTGCTATAATAAGATACTCTTCAAGACTTACAAAGAAGTCATGGATAGACAAAAGATTCAAATAAGAAATGAAGTTCATTCTAAGGTGGATGGCAAGAGAAATATAGAACTTACTTTCACATTGGGAAAGAAAGTCACTCTTACGAATATTCTTCATGTACCAAATATCAGTAGAAATTTAATAAGTGGGAATCTCCTTGCCAAACCTAGAATTAAATCTATATTTGAATCTGAAAAGTTAATTCTATCCCGTAATGGAACTTTTGTTGAAAAAGATTATTCTGTTGAGGAAATGGTCAAATTATCTATTGTTGATAATGATTCTGAAATTAATAAAGATGTTGTTTCTGTTTATGTTCTTAATTCTTATTTATTATTGTTAGGAACGAGTCAGCACTAAGAAGGGGGGTGAATTAGTGCAGCGATAAAAATATCATTTCATAAGATATTCGTTTCGATAAAATCAATATCGGAAATGTCTTTATCTTGAAAGTGTTAGGAATGAGTCGGCACTAAGAGGGGGGGGGATGAATTAGTGTAGCGGTAAAAATCATGGTTCTAAAAATTTCTTTCATTTCGTACGATAAAATCGATTTCGAAAACTTGAAAGCGTGACCTACATCTACTCCACCGATTTCTCTTCCGTCGAGACCACCGGCATCCACTATCGATCTTCCTTTAATAGGCGAAGATCAACCTCTTTCTTACACCCCTCTTCTCCTTTTCATAGGTTTAGGAGACAACCTTTACAAACACTCACTCCTCTCTCAAACTATTTTAACACTTACACTAGAAGAGGAGGATTCTCACAAGAGATTACAGCAACGTTTTTCCCTTTTTAAATTCTCTGTACTTGTGTAAGTTAACCAGGGATGAGAGGGGTATTTATAGACTTTAAGTTGATTCAAACTCGAAGCCTAAAAAGGTCTCATCCCATGTTTCTTGGGTGCTAGTGGTACCACCACCGTTCCTAGGCGGTACTACTGTCACAGATCTGATACTGGGCAGTACAATCACCTAACAAGAGCGATACCACTACTGGCAACATTATTGTCGGCGGTACCACCACCTAGATTTCCTAGGGTGCTATTCCCCAAGCGGTGCCACCTATTAGGAATGGGGTCGGCACTAAGACGGGGGGGGGGGCGGGTGAATTAGTGCAGCGGTAAAATCATGTATTCAAAAAACCTTTCGTTTCGATAAAATTGTTTACGTTGAAAATCGATCTCAGAAATATCTTAACTTGAAACACATTCGTAAATGAATTGAATGCAGTAAGCAATTAAAGAGGTTTGTAGTAAGGTAAATTGCTAAACAGAAATGTAAACCAGAGAACATGCCAATTTATAGTAGTTCGGTCGTCATGACCTACATCCACTCTGCCGATTCCTCTTCCGTCGAGGCCACCGGCATCCACTATCAATCTTCCTTTATAGACGAAGATCAACCTCCTTCTTACACTCCTTTTCTCCTTTTCACGGCTTTAGGAGACAACTCTTACGAGCACTCACTCTCTTATAGAATTCTAAACTTAGAGTGGAGGAGAGATTTTTTAAAGAGATTGTAGCAGCGTTTTCTCATTTTTGAATACTCTATGCTTGTGTGTTTTAACCAAGGATGAGAGGGGTATTTATAGGCTTCAAGTTAATTCAAACTTTGAGCCTAAAAAAATCTCATCCCGGGTTTCCTGGGCACGGGTAGTACCACCGCTTGTGTTGGGCGGTACCACCGCCTGGGAGGCTGTGCTAGGTGGTGCTATCACCTAGACTGGCGGTACCATCACCTGACACCCTGACAGGGGCTGTACAACTGCCCAGACTGGCAATGGCACCGCCTGACACATTCTTGAAGACTATGCCACGACGGTAAAACTTCTTGGGGCACTGTTTGAGCCTCTTATTGGGCCCAACACAATCCTTACATGGGCCTAGCTGACCCCTAATTGGGTTGGCCCAAATCCAAATACAATTATGTGTTAATTACGATTCCTAAGGCATTTGCTAAGCTAAACAAGTCCCTATGTCTTGGTTTCTTCCGACGAGCTTCCAACGATCTTTCGGCGAACTTCCGACGAACTCTCGGCAATGTTCCGGCAGACTCCCGGCAAGCTCCTAGACTTCACGACGATCTTCTTAGTGAGTTCCGATGAGCTTCTCTAGCAAGCTCTGAGACTTCTCAACTGGTTCCGCCAGAACCTCTTACGAACGTCCGGACTTCCGACGAACTCTCGAACTCCCAACGAAATCACGTCCTTGACTTCGGGACTTCATTTTGCTTCATGCCTTGCTATCGTAGTTAATCCTGCATATGTAAAACACAATTCGATCTAGATAATTAATACTAAGTATTAATCATGTTGTCTAGCATGTCATTGGTCCCTCGATGCTTCGTTCGATTCTTCGGCGCATAGTCCTCTCTTGCGGCCTATTGCCCAATTGGCCAGTTGACTCCGTAACTTAGATATCCTTGGCGCAATATCCGCTCTTCTTGACTCGATGCCCGAATCCATGGCTCGAAGCCTTCTGTCGATACGTCGACCGATCCTCTAGCCCGACATCTAATCTTCTGACATGTTCCTTCGGCCCAACATGATTTTTTCTGCTTTAATTGTCTCATCCTGATCGAAGCATCCTGCGTCACTCAAAACGCAGATTAAAATATAAACAATTATCAATTGGTTTCATCATCAAAATCTGAGATTCAACAATCTCCCCCTTTTTGATGATGACAACCAATTGATGATGGAGTTATAACCTTAACTCCCGAAGTTTAAACAAACTCCCCCTATCAATATGTCGTATTGACAGAGACTCTTGGATTCAAAAATTCAAGCAAACATGTCATGATAAAATTATGCATAACATCAATATACTTCTCCCTTTTTGTCATCAACAAAAAGGAGAAGTTCAATTCCCATGTGTTTAGAATATAAGTTCAAATCATTGTATGACAAACATAATATCAAATTTTATCATCATACAATTTTGTAAGCTAAAAAATTTAGCAAGTGTTACATCATGTAAGCTATCAATAATTTTATAATAATTTAAAAACATGCAAGCTAGTAATTTTGAGATGTTCAAGAAAGCAACTCTTGTTTCTTGAAATATACAAGTTTGTAAATTTTGCTAGATGTACAAGTTTAGCATGTTTTGCTTCTTGGGATAGGCAAGATAGCACTGTTGCAATTTTTGTTTCTTAAGATAGGCAAACTAGTGAAGTTCAAGATAGCAAGCTCTTTCTTCTCTTTTGAGAAGTGTCATTTTTGCTTCCTTTGCAAAATGCACGCTAGCAAATTTTACACATATGAAAGTTGGCAAAGTTTTACATCTTTTGAGATAAGCAAGCTTTTTGCTTCTCTTTATGATGTCTAAACTAGCAACTGTTGCTTTTCTTTGCGATGCATAAGTTAGCAAATTTTGTTTCATTCTTGAATTGTGCAAGCTAGTATATTTTTTACAATAATTTTGTATCTCTTTTTTCCTTTACAATAATTTTCAAATCATGACAAAGGAAAATAGCATAGAAAAAAATTCAAGTCATGAATGTCAAAACAATTATTTTATCATGAATATTTCATCATTGTATGCATCATTATCATAAGTTAAAGTATTATATACATAATAACAAATCATCATGTATATAAAATATAAAATCATCAATACATGCATGATTCCAAATCATCATTCTAGAGTATTATTTTAGAAAATGATAATTATTAATTTTTATATTATTTTAAAAAATCATAGTGTTGCATGCATCATTCCAAAACATTTCAAGCCATATAAGCCATAAATACAAAGAAATCATGTCACGAAGGATAAGACCAATTAAATATCAAAAGACATGATTCATATTGTAAATCTCTTCTTTAAATAAAATATCAAGAAAAAATCATAGGAGTACAAAGAAGAGATCTTGAAAAAAAATATCTCAAGTAATTCCAAGAGATCAAAATCATGGTTTGAATAAAAATTTATTCAAATTCAAATCGTCAAATCAAAATCATTTTCCAAAGATTCATAAAAAGATTAGATAGATTCATCAAAGTCAATAAGATAGAGAAAAATAATTTTCAAGAAAAATACTTTTATCTTTTTAGTTGTTTCAATTTATGTGATTTACTTCATAAAAGCATACCTTTTTTATTTATGCTAAATAAAAATATGCATCAACGTTTAAAACCAAAAAAACCACATTTATTACCATAAAAATCGATAATCCATAAATCACAAGGATCATCATGCATAATTTCGAAATATAGATTTATTAAGCATGATTACATTATTTCATCAAGCATGATTTCATATTTTTAATCAAAATCATTTTGTTTGTTTATTATAAAATATATATTTTTCACGATTATTTTTTAAAATCATTAGAAAGGTAAGCATGATCTAATTTTATTTTTGCATTTTCATTAAACATACAATTCAAAGAAAAATATTTAATTTTCTTAAACTAAATTAAAAATAAGTCATGAGAAGCATTATGTAATTTTAAAATAAACTAAAAGTATTTTGATTACCTCATCGTCGGAAGTCGTTAAGGCGTAGTTTGCCACCTCGCCTTTGTTGATTTTCTCCTCGTCTTCGGAGGAGCTCGATTCATCCCAAAGTTCTTTTTTCTTCTTACGTTCAAAGCAAGTAGTTACGTTCTTTTTATTTTTTTATTTTTTATTTTATTAACTTTTTAAATTTCTTTATGAGTTCAAGTTCACCATCACTTGAACTTATACTCGAATGGTCTTCAATTGTTCTAAGTACCAAATCCTTTATGTTCTTTGGAAGGTGATTTTATTCATCATGTTCATCATATGCATTGTGCACCATTTCATATGTCATCAACGAGCTGATAAGTTCTTCAAGTGAAAAAATATTTAAATCTTTTGTTTCTTGTATTGTCATTACTTTCGATTCCCAATTCTTAGAAAGTGATCTTAAGATCTTGTTAATGAGTTTAAAATTCGAAAAGCTTTTACCAAGTCCTTTTAAACCATTGACGACATCCGTAAAACGGGTGTACATATCAATAACGATTTCGCTTGGTTTCATATGAAAAAGTTTAAAATCATGCATTAAAAGGTTAATCTTAGAATCTTTAACTCTATTCGTGCCTTCATGCGTGATTTTGAGAATATGGCAAATATTGAATGTCGTTTCGTACATAGAAACCCGATTAAATTCGTTTTTGTCTAAAGCGCAAAATAGAGTGTTCATAGCTCTAGCATTTAAAGAAAATGTCTTCTTCTCCAAACTATTCCAATCTTTCATCGGAAGAGAAGACCTTTTAAAACTGGATTCGATAATGTTCTATAAGTTCAAATCCAAAAAAATTAAGAAAACTCTCATTCGAGTTTTCCAAAATGTGTAGTCTATCCCATTGAAAAAGGGAGGACGAATGAGAGAGTGACCCTCTTGAAAGCCGAAAAGAGTTATTTCCCTTGGGTGTTAAATCAACTGAGAAATTACGAGGCTTTGAGACCAATTATTAGTAACGGGGTCGGCACTAAGAGAGGGGGGGTGAATTAGTGCAGCGGTAAAATCACGTCTTCAAAAAACCTTTTGTTTCGATAAAACCATTTACATTGAAAACTGATCTCGAAAATATCTTAACTTGAAACACATTCGTAAATGAATTGAAGATAGTAAGAAATTAAAGAGGTTTGCAGTAAGGTAAATTGCTAAACAGAAATGCAAACCAAAGAACACACCAATTTATAGTGGTTCGGTCGTCGTGACCTACATCCACTCCGCTGATTTCTCTTCCATCGAGGCCACCGACATCCACTATCGATCTTCCTTTATAGGCAAATATCAACCTCTTTCTTACACCCCTCTTCTCCTTTTCACGAGTTTAGGAGACAACCCTTACAAGCACTTACTCCTCTCTTACAAAATTCTAAACTTAGAGTGAAGGGATTTTCTAAAGAGATTGTAGCAATGTTTTCTCACTTTTGAATACTTTATGCTTGTGTGTTTTAACCAGGGATAAGAGAGGTATTTATAGGCTTCAAGTTGATTCAAACTTTGAGCCTAAAAATATCTCATCCCGGGTTTCCCGGGCACGGGCGGTACCATCGCCTGGGAGGCTGTGCTAAGCGGTGCTACCGCCCAGACTGGCGGTACCACTGCCTGGCACCCTGACAGAGGTGGTACAACCACCCAGACTGGCGATACCACTGCCTGACATAGTCTCAAAGACTATGCCACGACGGTGAGACTTCTTGGGACACTGTTTGGGCCTCTTATTGGGCCCAACACAATCTTTACATAGGCCTAGTTGACCCCTAATTGGGTTGACCCAAATCCAAACCCAATTACATGCTAACTATGATTCCTAAGATATTTGCTAAGCTAAACAAGTCCCTATGTCTTGGTTTCTTCCAGCGAGCTTCTGGTGATCTTCCGGTGAACTTCCGATGAACTCTCGGTAATGTTCCAGTGGACTCCCGGCAAGCTCCTAGACTTCACGATGATCTTCTTAGCGAGTTCCGATGAGCTTCTCTAGCAAGCTCCGAGACTTCTCGGCTGGTTCTGCCAGAACTTTCGATAAACATCCGGACTTCCGACGAACTCTCAAACTCCCAACGAAATCGTGTTCTTGACTCCGGGACTTCATTTTGCTTCATGCCTTGCTATCGTAGTTAATCCTGCACATGTAAAATACATTTCGATCTAGACAATTAATACAAAGCATTAATCATGTTGTCTAGTATGTCATTGGTCCCTCGACGCTTCGTCCGATTCTTCGGCGCATCGTCCTCTCTTACGGCCTATTGCTCAATCGGCTAGTTGACTCTGCAACTCCGATATCCTTAGCATAATATCCGCTCTTCTTGGGCCGATGCCCGAATCCATGGCCCGAAGCCTTCTATCGATACGTCGACCGATTCTCTGGCCCGATGTCCAATCTTCTAACATGTTCCTCCGACCCAACATGATTTTTCCTGCTTTAATTGTTTCATCCTGATCGAAGCATCTTGCATCACTCAAAACGCAGATTAAAACATAAACAATTATCAATTAGCTTCATCATCAAAATTCGAGATTCAACACCACCGCCGGCCAAGGTTTCATCATCCTGGTTGGGCCTTGAATCCGACCCAAACCAGCCCAACTTTGGGCCCAATTGATCCCTAACAGAGTTGATGGGATTACCTCCCAATCCGAACTCTAATTATGTGCTAACTATAATTCCTAAGACATAATCTAAGCAAGATAAGTTTCTTCCGGTGAGATTCCGGCGATCTTCTGACGAACTTCCGATGATCTCTCGGCAATGTTCAGACGGTCTCCCGGCAAGCTCCTGGACTTCATGATGATCTTCTTGGTGAGTTCCAATGAGCTTCTTTAGCAAGCTCCTAGACTTCTCGGTTGGTTCCGGCAGAACTTCCGACAAACGTCCAGACTTCCGACGAACTCTTGAACTCCCCACGAACTCTCAAACTCCCAACGAAATCGCGTTCTTGACTCTAGGACTTCATTTTGCTTTATGCATTGCTATCGTAGTTAATCCTGCACACACAAAAATACACTTCAATCTAGACAATTATTACTAAGTATGAATCATATTGTCCGGCATGTCATTGGTCCATCGACACTTCGTCCGATTCTTTGGCGCATCATTCAATCTTGCGACCTATTGCCCAATCGGCTAGTTGATCTCCGCAACTCTAATATCCTTGATGCAATATTCGCTCTTCTTGGCCCGATGCCCGAATCCATAGCCCGAAGCCTTCTATCGATCTGTTGACCAATCCTCCGGCCCGACGTCCAATCTTTTGACATGTATTCCTCTGGCCAAACATGATTCTTCCTATTTTAATTGTCTCTCCCTGATCGAAGCATCCCGCGTCATTCAAAATATATATCAAATCATAAATACTATCAATTGGTTTCATCATCAAAATCTGTGATTCAACAATCTCCCCCTTTTTTATGATGACAACCAATTGATGATGGAGTTAACCTTAACTCCCGGAGTTTAAACAAACTTCCCCTATCAATATGTCATATTGATAGAACCTTAAATTCAAGCCGAATTCAAGTCATTACAAATTTCATCATAAATATTTACAACACGTCATCATGCATAACATGATCATACTTCTCCCCCTTTATCATCAACAAAAAGGAGAAGTTCCAACTATCAAGTGTTTGAGATATAAGTTCAAATCATTGCATGAAAAACATAATATCAAGTTTTATCATCATGCAATTTGTAAGCTAGAAAATTTAGCAAGTGTTACATCATGCAAGCTATCAAGTTTTAGATATGCAAGGTAGTAAGATAGCAAGTTTACAACATACAAACTAGCAAAAATTTCGAAAGCAAATGCAAGATAGCTTTCTTGTTGAAGTGTGTAGGCTAGCGATTCTTGCTTCCTATTGCAATGTGCAAGTTGCAAGTTTTGCTTCTTGAGATTGGCATGATAGTGATGTTCAAGATAACATGCTCTTTCTTCTCTTTTGAGAAGTGTCATTTTTGCTTCCTTTGCAAAGTGCAAGCTAGCAAAATTTTACATTATTTTACAATAATCAAGCTAGCAATTTGGCAAGTGTTACTTCTCTTTGAAGTATGAAGGCTAGCAAGTTTTTGAAAAATGATGCAAGATAATAAGCTAGCAAGATACAATATTTTACATGAAGCAAGCTACATGAAGTACGTTTGTATCTTCTCTTTAGATGTACTAGCAAGTAAGCAAGTTTTTCTCCTTACAATTTGTGAGCTAGCAAATTTTACACATATGAAAGTTGGCAAGATTTGTGCATCTTTTTAACTTGTGCAAGCTAGCTAGCAAGCTAGCTATCTCCCCCTTTGTCATTGTCAAAAAGAAGGGAAGAATATAATTTTGTATCTCTTTTTTCCTTTACAACAATTTTCATATAAGCATGATCAAATTTTTCGTATGAAAACATACATCATAGTTTAAAACCGAAAGGCCACGTTCATTATCATAAAAATCGATAATCTATAAATCTCAAAAATCATCATGCATAAATTCGAAACATAAACTTAGTGAGCATGATATCAAATCATTACCTCAAATGAAACTTGATATCATTAATCATAGAGCATCTTTAATTAAAATTGAGAAATAATATGATTAATCTTGTTAAGTGTAGAAGCATTAGATTTATATTTAACATTTTATTACATTATTGCATCATTAAAACATCAAGCATGATTTCAATCAAAATAAAAAATACACATTATTTCTTCTTGAAAAACATACATAGGATTATTATTAGATTTAAATCTAATATTTTATTCCTTTAACATAAAATATGTAATTTTTATTATCATTTTCAAAATTACTAGCATGATCCCAATTTTTATATTTTCATTATATTATTAAACATGAAATTTTTTAAAAAAATTATATAATTTTTTTAAACTAAATTAAAAACAACTTATTAAGAACATCAAGTAATTTCAAAGTAAACTAAGGGAGTTTCGTTTGAGTCATTTACCTTATTGTAGAAAGTCATTAAGGCGTAGTTTGCCACTTCATCTTTGTTGATTTTCTCCTTATCTTCGGAGGAGCTCGATTCATCCAAAGTCACCTTCTTCTTCCTACGTTCATAGCAAGTAGTTGCATTTTTTTTGTTCGTTAATTTTTGTTTTATAAACTTTTTAAATTTCATAGTGAGGAGTTCAAGTTCACCATCACTTGAGCTTATGCTCGAGTGGTCTTCGATTGTTCTTAGTCCAAAATCCTTCTTGTTCTTTGGAAGGTGGTTCTCAAGTTCTTCACGTGTATTGCACATCATTTCATAGGTCATTAGAAACCCGATAAGTTCTTCGATCAAAAAAGTATTCAAATTTTTGTATTCTTGAATAGCAGTTATTTTCAAATCCTAATTTTTAGAAAGCGATCGTAAAATCTTGTTAACGAGTTCAAAATTAGAAAAGCATTTGCTAAGAGCTTTTAAACCATTGACGACATCCATAAAACGGGTGTACATGTCAACAACGGTTTCGGTCGACTTTATTTGAAAAAGTTCAAAATCGTGCATTAAAAGATTTATTTTAGAATCTTTTACTCTATTAGTGCCTTCGTATGTGATTTTGAGAGTGTGCCACATTTCGAAAGTTGTTTCGCAAGTAAAAACCTGATTAAACTCAATTATATACAAAGCGCAAAATAGAGCGTTCATAGCTTTAGCATTTAAGGAAAATGTCTTCTTCTCCAAATCATTCCAATGGTTCATTGGAAGAGAAGACATTCAAAAACTATTTTCAACAATGTTCCATAAGTTCAAATCCAAAGAAGGCAAGAAAACTTTCATTCGAGTTTTCCAATATGTGTAGTCCATCCCATTGAAAAAAGGAGGACGAATGAGAGAGTGGCCCTCTTGAAAACCGAAAAGAGTCATTTTCTCTAGGGTGTTAAACCAAATAAGAAATACGAGGCTCTGATATAACTATTAGGATTAAGAGCGGCACTAAGAGGGGGGGGGGGTCAAGTAATGCAGCGGTAAAAATCACGATTCTAAAAATTTCTTTCGTTTCGTACGATAAAACCGATTTCGGAAACTTGAAAGCGTATGCGAGTGTAGGCATAGTAAAAGCACAGTAAGAAGGTAAGGAGGTTTGCAGTAAGATAAATTGTACAAAAGAAAAGGCAAACTGGATTTTTATAGTGGTTCGGTCGTCATGACCTACATCCACTCCGCCGATTCCTCTTCCGTCGAGGCCACCGGTATCCACTATCGATCTTTCTTTAATAGGTGAAGATCAACCTCCTTCTTACATCCCTCTTCTCATTTTCATAGGTTTAGGAGACAACCTTTACAAGCACTCACTCCTCTCTCAAAATATTCTAACACTTAAACTAGAAGAGGAGGATTCTCACAAGAGATTATGACAACGTTTTTCCCTTTTTAAATTCTCTGTGCTTGTGTAAGTTGACCAGGGATGAGAGGGGTATTTATAGGCTTTAAGTTGATCTAAACTTGAAACTAAAAAGGTCTCATCCTAGGTTTCCTAGGTACTAGCGGTACCACCGTCGTTCTTGGGCGGTACTACCGGCATAGGATCTACTATTGGGTGGTACCAGCGCTTGACAGGGGTGGTACTACCGCTAACAGCATTATTGCCAGTGGTACCACCGCCCATATTTCCTAGGGTGCTGTTCTCCAGGCGGTGACACCGTCGACCCTGGTGGTGCCACCACCGGCCAGGGTTTTAGCACCTTGGTTGGGCCTTGAATCCGACCCAAACCAGCCCAAGTTTGGGCCCAATTGGCCCCTAACAGAGTTGATAGGATTATCTCCCAACCCTAACTCTAATTATGTGCTAACTACGATTCCTAAGACATAATCTAAGCAAGATAAGTCTGTTTCTTCTAGTAAGCTTCCGGCGATCTTCCGGCAAACTTTCGATGATCTCTCAACAATGTTCTGGCAGTCTTCCGGCAAGCTCCTGGACTTCATGACGATCTTCTTGGCGAGTTTCGATGATCTTCTTTGGCAAGCTCCTGGACTTTTCGGTTGGTTCCGGCAGAACTTCCGACAAATATCCGGACTTCCGACGAACTCTCGAACTCCCAACGAAATCGCGTTCTTGACTCCGGGACTTCATTTTGCTTTATGCCTTGCTATCATAGTTAATACTGCACACACAAAAACACACTTCGATCTAGACAAGTATTACTAAGCATGAATCATGTTGTCCGGTATGTCATTGGTCCATCGACGCTTCGTCCGATTCTTTGGCGCATCGTCCGATCTTGCGACCTATTGCCCAATCGGCCAATTGATCTCTGTAACTCCAATATCCTTAGTGTAATATTCGCTCTTCTTGGCCCGATGTCCGAATCCATGGCCCGAAGCCTTCTGTCGATATATCGCCGATCCTCCTGCCCCACGTCCAATCTTCTGACACATTTTCATCATCAAATTTTGAGATTCAATAGAAAGTGTTTGTAAGAGTGTAATGAGAAAGTAAAGCAAGTAAGGCAGTTTGCAGTAAAGGTAAATTGCAAGAAGTAAATGCAAACCGAGTTTTATAGCGGTTCGGTCATCGTGACCTATGTCCACTCCTGATTTCTCTTCTATCAAGGCCACAGGCATCCACTAACGATCTTTCTTCAATGGGCGAAGATCAACTACCCTTTTATACTCTTTCTCCCTTTCACGTGTTTAGGAGACAACCCTTACAAGCCTCTCTTTCTTAGACCTCACTTCTCCCTTTAGACAAACTTCTAAATACTAGGAAGAAGTGATCCTAAATCCTAAGAGAGTTTCTCAATTTTTTTCTCAAGTATTTTTCTCCTTTTTTCAACTTAATTTTATGCTCAATTCTTGCTACTCCATGCAAGAATAATTGGGGTATTTATAGACCCAAAATGGCTTCAAAATTAGAGCCGGAGACTGTGATAGTTTGGGAGATTATGTCTAGGAGACTGGGAGATAGCCAAAAAAGGTATTTATAGACCCCAAATGACTCCATGTAGGAATAGTCTAGGAGACTATGTCTGGGCGATACCACTGCCCAGTTTGGTGGTATCACCGCTTGACACAATCTTGAAGATTGTGTTTGGGTGGTACCATCGTCAGACCTTATTACAGTACACTGAATGGGTCAAACAATAAGCCCAATTCAGTCCTGATTGTGTCATATGAAACAATAAGCCCAATTCAGCCTAACATAGGATTGGGCCAAACAATGATATACATGTCGATTGGGTTGTAACCAATGATATACCAGACCATATTACAAGTGAATCCTATGTTGTCGGGTATATCATTGGTTCATCGATGCTTCATCCAATCCTTCGGCGCATCGTCCTCTTTTGCAGTCTTTTGCCCAATCGACATGTTGACCTCCGCAACTCCGATCTTCTTGGTGCAATGTCCGCTCTTCTAGGCCCGATGCCCGAACTCATGGGATGAAGCCTTCTACCGACACGTTGACCAATCCTCTGGCTCGACGTCCAATCTTCTAACATGTTCCACTCCGGCCCAACATTCGATTCCTTCTATTTCGATCAATTTGCCTCTCCTAATCAAAGCTAGTCCTACGTCACTCAAAACGCAGATTAGATCATAACATTATCAATTGGTTTCATCATCAAAATATGAGATTCACCGATCTCTCCCTTTTTAATAATGACAACCAATTGATGACGGAGTTAACCTTAACTCCCCCTATCAATATGCAATATTGATAGAACCTTGAATTCAAATTGAATTCAAATCAAAGCAATCATGAGTCACATCATATGCAATGCATCATATATAACATCATAATAAAATCAAAATATCAAAGTATATTACATCCTACCATATATGATTCAACTCATCATCACATCTTCTCTCCTTTTATTATCAACAAAAAGGAGAAGTGCATCTAGCAAGTTTTTGACATATAATTTCAAATCATTGCATTTATTATCATGTAAGCTAGTAAGTTTTTTTACAAAATTTTTACATCTTTTGAGATAAGCAAGCTTTTTGCTTCTCTTTATGATATGCAAACTAGCAACTTTTTGAGATAGTCATGCATCATGAGTATTGCCTCTCTTGAGATATGCAAGATAGCACGTTTTAGCTTCTTCTTACATATATCATCATGCAAGCTAGCAAATTTTATCTCCTCCTTTGTTATTATCAAAAAGAATGGAAGAATATAATTTTGTAATTCTTTTTCCCTTTATAATAATTTTCAAAGCTTGACAAAGATAAATAATAAATTTATATCAATATTCCAATCATGAAAAATGAAAGATCAAGTCATGATTTTTGATATATCTCTTCTTTTGTATATAGAAAGAATGATATGGAAACGATCTTGATTCAAAAAGAAGATTCAAGTCTAAAAATCGAGAAATCAATATCATGATCTGAAAAATGTATAAGAAGAATTTATGCATTTGGAAGATCTAACATGTCTAAGTTTATCATTCAAGCTAGCAAATTTGGTTCTCTTGAGATGCTAGCTATTTTCTTTCCCTCTTTTATCATTGTAAACAAGAAAGAAGAAGGGAAGACCATAATAGTGTAAATGTTCAAGTCATCACAAAAAAAATAATTTGGTGATGAGATATACAATTTATGGATATAAAGAAATATCAATAATACATCATAACGTGAAATATATTAATATCAAATCATGAATGCCATAAGATATGATTTATTTCAACAAATCTCTTCTTTTATAAATAGTGAAAAGAAACATAGGAGATCAAATGATATAATATCTTAATTCATGCATAAGAAATCTCAAGTTATAAATCTCAAAAAATCAAGATAAAGCTCATTCAAATTTAAATCGTCAAATCAAAATCATTTTTAAGATATTCATAAAAAAAGACAGATAGATTCATTAATCTCTCCTTTTTTCATCAATGATTCAATTATATTATGAGATATACAAATCATAATTACAAAGGAGTCATATAAAAATCATGACATAAAGGATATTAATATGAAAGATCAATGATTCGTCTTGATAAATCTCATTTTTAGTAAATAACGAATAGAATCATAGGAGATCAAATAAGATATCTTGATTCAAATAAATCTCAAATTATTAATGTGAAGAATTAAGATTCATTTGGATAAATCTTCTCTTAGACAAGTAAATCATACATGAATCAAGAAAAAATATTTCATATAAAATATATCTCAAGTCACAAACATCGATAAATGATTTGATTGGATATATCATCTCATTATTAAAACAAATCATACGAAAAGGAATCTAAAATCATCATCAAAATTATTTTTCAAAAAATTCAATGAAAGCAATGTAGATAGATTCCTATAAGATTAAAGATAGCTCAAGTTCTTTTAGTTCCAATATTTTGTGATTGATTTCATATAAGCATGCCCAATTTTTTATGCCAAATAAAAACATGTATCAACGTTTAAAACCGAAAAAGAACTTTCATTACGGCAAAGATCGATAATCCATAAATCACAAGAATCATCATGCATAATTTCAAAATATAAACTCATTAAGCATGATCATTATACATTATTAGATCATCAAGCATGGTTTTATAAGGCATCTTTAATCAAAATCGAAAATCTATATGGAAATCATCAAAATACACATTATTACTTCTTAAGAACATGCATAAGATTAATTTTATTTGGTGTACAAGCATTAGATTTATATCTAACATTTTGTTATATTTTCATAAAATATGCAATGGTCATTATCATTTTCAAAATTAGCTAGAAAAAGAAAAGCATAATCCCCTTTTTTTTATATTTTATATACTAATTTAAAAACAACATATGAAATGCATCAAGTAATTTCAAAATAAAGCAAAAGGGTTTTGGTTACCTTGTCGTCAAAAGTCGTTAAGGCGTATTTTGCCACCTCGCCTTTGTTAGTTTGTTCTTCATCTTCGGATAAACTTGATTCGTCCCAAGCCAACCTTGAGTGTTTTCTTCTTCTTTTGTACCTTCTTCTTTTTAGATTCACTTTTGTTCTTAGATTCTTGTTTTAAGAATTTTTTAAGCTTTATAGTCAAGAGTTCAAAGTCATTATCACTTAAGCCTTCGCTCGAGCGATCTTTATTTATTCTAAATGTCAAATCATTCATATTCTTTGGAAAGTTATTCTCAAGCTCTTCATGAGCCATACAACTCATTTTGTATGTCATCAACGACCCAATCAGTTCTTCAATGGGAAAATGGTTCAAGTCATTTGATTCTTGTATTGTCGTGATTTTAGGATCTCAACTTTTTGGAAGGGATCTTAATATCTTGTTAACAAGTTCAAAATTCAAAAAATATTTGTCAAGAGCTTTTAAACTATTGACGACATCCGTAAAACGGGTGTACATGTCAATAATAGTTTCACTTGGCTTCATACGAAACAATTCAAAATCATGTATCAAAAGATTAATCTTATAATTTTTTACTCTACTAGTGCCTTCGTATGTAGTTTCAAAAGTGTGTCAAATATCGAAAGCAGTTTCGCAAATAGAAACACGATAAAATTCATTTTTGTCTAAGGCACAAAATAAGACATTCATAGCCTTTACATTTAAAGAGAAAGTCTTCTTTTCCAAATCATTTCATTCATTCATTGGTTTGGAAGACTTCTCAAAACCAAATTTGACTATATTACATGAATCAAGATTCAACGAAAGAAACAAAACTCTCATTCGAGTTTTCAAATATGTGTAGTCCATCTCATTGAACATGGGAGGACGAATGATAGAAAAGCCCTCTTGAAAGCTGAAAAGAGCCATTTCTCTTAGGTGTTAAACCAAGCAAGAAAAATGTGGCTTTGATAGTAACTATTAGGAATGAGTCGGCACTAAGAGGGAGGGGGGGGGAGTGAATTAGTGTAGCGGTAAAAATGTCATTTGACAATATCTTCATTTCGATAAAACCAATATCGGAAATGTCTTTAACTTGAAAGCATTCGTAAGAGTGTAATTAGAAAGTAAAGCAAGTAAGGTAGTTTATAGTAAAGGTAAATTATAAGAAGTAAATGCAAACCGAGTTTTATAGTAGTTTGGTCGTCGTGACCTACATCCACTCACGATTCCTCTTCCATCGATGCCACCAGCATCCACTAACGATCTTCCTTCAATGGGCGAAGATCAACTACTCTTTTACATTCTTTCTGTTAGGATCAAGAGTGCACTAAAAAGGGGGGGTGAATTAGTGTAGCGAAAAACTTTTATGATTTCAATCAACTTATTTCGATTAAAGTCGATTCAACAAGAATGGTTTCAACTCAATCCTTTTCGGAAAAACTTTGAACTTGAAACCTTTCATGAAAGAGTAAGAAAAGACTAAGATGATTTGCAGCAAAGTAAAGTGCACAAATGAAAAGCATTGGTTTTGTAAGGTCTTCGTACGATTAAAGCCGATCTCAGAAAATGTTTACGTCAAAGTGTAAGTAGACGTAGTTAAGGCACAGTAAGGAGGAGAGGCAGTTTGCTATAAAGGAAAGTTGCTCAAGGTAAATGCAAACCTAGTTTTTAGAGTGGTTCGGTCAACGTGACCTACATCCACTATTGACTTCCTCCTCCGACGAGGTTACTGGCGTCCACTAGAGGCCTTCCTTCAATAGGCGAAAGCCAACCACCCTTTTACAGCTTTTCTCCTTTTGTCGGGCTTAGGAGAAAACCCTTACAAGTTTCACTCCTCTCTTGAATAATCTCAACACTTAGAAAGGAGGAGGAGAACTCTAGCTTTTATAACACTTTAAGACCTCAAAGACTCAAGATAATGTCAAGTTTTCATTTTTCTTTCATGCAGGAAAGGGTGAGATTTTTATAGGCCCCAATAAGTTCAAAAATGGAGATTAAAAGTATTCATTCCTGGATTTCTGGGATCCTAACGGTACCACCGCCATTACTAGGTGGTACTACCGCCTGTCATCGGGCACTGGGCGGTACTACCGCTTAGTCTGGGCGGTACTACCGCCTGACAGCGCTCGAAGACCGAGCTCAAGCGATACCACTGCCTAACAGGGGTGGTACCACCACTGGCAGTAATAACTGGCAGCGGTACTATCGCCTGACAGAGGCGGTACCACCACCCAGAATTCTTGGGAGACCGAGTCTCCCAGGCGGTGCCACCGTCGATCAGGAATTCAGGGCCGAATGGGCTGTTCCATTCGGCCCAATTTAGGTCTGTTAAGGGCCCAATTGGCCCCTAATTAAGTTAGTGGGATTACCTCCCAATCCTAACTTAATCTACACTCTAACTATGACAATTAAGACATGATTACTATAATTCGTGTTCCGGTGTGTCAATCGTTTCTTTCGGCAAGCTTCCGGCGTACTTCCGGCGAATATCCGATGAACTCTCGGTAATACTCCGGCAGACTCCCGACAAGCTCCTGGACTTTGCGACAATCTTCTTGGCAAGTTTCGATGAGTTTCTATGGCAAGCTCCTAGACTTCTCGGCTGGTTTTCGCAAAACTTCTAACAAACGTCCGGACTTCCAACGAACTCTCGAACTCCCAATGTGATCTTGATCTTGACTCTAGCATAACACCTATTGCATGTCTTACTGCCATCGTAGTTAATCCTACACACTTTTCTCGATATATAAATTAGATAAATAAATGATAATTGACTTCATCATCAAAATCCGAGATTTAACACTTTCTCCTTTTCACGAGTTTAGGAGACAACTTTTACAAGCCTCTCTTTTTTAGACCTCACTTCTCCCTTTAGACAAACTTCTAAATACTAGGAAGAAGTGATCCTAAATCCTAAGAGTTTCTCAATTTTTTTCTTAAGCATTTTTTCCCTTTTTTCAACTTAATTTCATGCTAAATTCTTACTACTCCATGTAGGAATAGCTGAGTATTTATAGACCACAAATGGCTTCAAAATTAGAGCTAAAAAAGGTCTCATCCCGGGTTTCCCTAGTCCTGGAGGTACCATCGCCTGTACTGGATGGTACCACTACTCAGTTTGGCGGTACTACCGCTTGACACAGTTTGGGAGACTATGTCTGGGCGGTACCACCGCTTAGTCTAACGGTACCTTTGCATGACACAGTCTTGATGATTGTGTCTGGACGGTACCACCGCTAAGTTTGGGCAGTACCACCGCCAAGTTTGGGTTGGTACCACCGTCAGACCCTACTATAGTACACTTAATGGGCCAAACAATAAGCTCAATTCAGTCCTGATTCAGGCCCAATTAGCCCCCTAATTGAGTTGGCCTAATTATATTCTAAACCAACTCAATTAGACTCTAAACCAAGTCGATCTAGACATAATCGATTACAAGCGAATCCTATGTTGTCTAGCATATCATTGGTTCATTGGTGCTTCGTCCAATCCTTCAACGCATTGTCCTCTTTTGCGGCCTTTTGCCCAATCGGCATGTTGACCTCCGTAACTCCAATCTTCTTTGCGCAATGTTCACTCTTCTAAGCCTGATGCTCGAACTCATACCACGAAGCCTTCTGCCGACACGTCGATCGATCATCTGGCTCGACATTCAATCTTCTAACATGTTCCACTCCGGCCCAACATTCGATTCCTCCTACTTCAATCAATTTGCATCTCCTGATCGAAGCTAGTCTTGCGTCACTCAAAATGCAGATTAGATCATAACATTATAAATTAGTTTTATCATCAAAATCTGAGATTCAATAATTATGGCATGATAGACTAGTACATACTAGAACTAACACCGTTAAAAAATGGTTAAGTGTGACTTTATAAATTATCATTGATGATATTAATAAATATAAAATTTATGTTAAATCAAAGATGACTAAGAAATCCTTCAAACGTGTTGAAAGGTATACTAATTTATTATATTTAATACATTCTAATATATGTAAATTAAATGACATGTTAACAAGAGGAGGCAATAGATGTTTCCTCACTTTTATTAATGATATATCTAGGTTTACATGTGTTTATTTATTGAAACATAAAAAAAGATGCTTTTAATGCTTTTAAGGCATACAAAACAGAATTTCAAAATCAATTAGGAAAGAAAATTAAAATTTTAAGAAGTGATAGAAAAAGAGAATACTTTCCTAATGAATTTAACTTGTTTTGGTGAACAAATTGGCATAATTTATTAATGTGACAAAATGAATTAGCAAAAAAAAAATAGAACTTATTTAGAGATAATAAATGCTATGTTATTATATACTAAATTATCTTATAATTTATAAGGAGAAGCTTCATCTGCATGTCATATTTCAAATCAAATTTCTTCTAAAAAGAGCAAGATCTCTTTGTATGGGTTACGAAAGAGAAGACAACCTAATATTAATTATTTTAAAGTGTAGGAGTGTCTTGCATATTATAAGAATAATTATCCTCAAATGATAAAGTTGGAACCTAGAAGAATCAAATGTGCATTGTAAGCTATGCCTCAAATACCAAAGCTTATAAACTTCCTAATTTGGAGTCTAAAGTCATAATAGAATAATGAGATGTGAAGTTTATAAACTTCTTTGATTGGACATCAATCAAGTTTACAAGAGGTTGGTGAGAAATCTCATGAATTAAGGAGAAGCACGAAAGCAAAAATATTATGGCCAAATAAGATTGATTCTCAAAGTATTTCTTTTTACCTTGTAGAAGGAACTACTAAGAGAGTCTTACGAACAATTCCTCTTATTTTACAAGTGAAAAATGATCATAAAACGTTTAAAGAAGTTATGGCCTCTCATGATGTTGCTTTTTGAAAAGATGTTATTAATGATGAGATGAATTCTATTTGCTAGTTATAAGTGCCCTACAAGCCAATCACACAAGTGATAGCACGTGTAGCATATTACACAATCTTTTTCATTATTATTATTTGATATTTTTTCACTTTATATTATGTGATTAATATATATTGTGATGTCCTTGGATTTGTGTAATAAAAATTAAATCATAATGAGATCATGATAGTGAGATAAATTTTCCTATAAACATAAATCGCTAAATATTCATGATCATAGGTTACACGATAGGGACATTGAGATAACAGGATAGACCAGTGTGCTATATACATGTCCATATGATGAAGGTAGCTAATCTCATAGTTGTTTGTGTGGGGACACTAGGGATATAATGCAAGTGCTTATTGGAGAATGAGTTCACTAAATGATCTGCTTATGGAATGTTGGTTGCTTAATGATACATAATTATCATACAATGATTCTGTAGTCCCAATTGTGTGTCTAATCCTTAAACCTGAGATACCAAGGATGCCTTGTATGAGTACTCCACTCTTTAATGCCAGACTTATAGGTCTGGAAGTTTCAGATCTAGCACAGTAGGTCATCAAGAGTAGTAGCCAACCTTACGAGGGCAATTGAGTGTCAATAGAGACTCATCCACTTTCGGTATCATGAGAGAAATATCTCATGTATTCTCACTCAAGCAAATCCTTGGCCAAGATCGATCAAATCATGATGAATTTGATAAGCGTGAGATTCGAATTGAGAGAGGAGTTCTTTGGGAGAATTCGATTAGAGTGAGACTCGGATAGATTTCGTATAAACCTAACAGCGTCATGCCCGATATATAAACTCTGGTATATTAGATATATGAGAGACTATAGATACACAGTAATTGATGGCAGATTGGTCCAATAGATTAAATCCTCTTATATTGTTTGAGGACTATGGTATAGTGGCCTAATACGTTTGTAGTCAATGAGTTGAGTGAATTATTATGGGGATAATAATTCACTGAATCAGAATGAGTTCTGATAGATACAACTCACGACCAGTTCGATATTAAGCCTAAAGGGTCACGCACATATGATGGATGATGCAACGAATATATGATTGGATATGTGATATCCAATAAGTCCATGTTTTATTGGATTTGTTAGGTGAAACCCAATAAGAGCTTAAAGTGGATATTTGAATAGAGATCCAATTTTCATTAAGCTATGGATAATTGGATGGAGATCCAGTATCTAATATGCCAGGGTAATTGGATGAAGATCCAATACTCAATAGGACAAGATCTATTATGGTTAAGTTGAGAGGGCTCTCTATAAATAGGAGAGGGACCAAGGGGTCATGAGCTAGACTCTTTAGCCACCCACCTCCTATTCTCCTCCCTCTCTTTCATCCCTTGCCATCAGCCCTATTTGGGGCATGAGAACAACAAAAAGGGCCAACCCCTTCTTGTGTTTATTACTGTGTGGTGGTGCACGAAGACGAGGAAAGAACGTGTCACGAGAGGAGGTGCATCACCACTTCATCCGCCATGTAGATCATCACTAGAGAGGAGTTTGTAAGAGCTCCTACATCCATGGATTGAGATTTACAAATTAGGGATATACGATCTCCCCTAGGTGAGAACGTCTCACACGTGTTACGTAGTTTTCACTTTTATGAGTTTTTTCCTCCCAATCGTCTCACGAAGATCAGATATGATTCTTTTGGGAAATTAGTTTTAGTTTTATTTTTTCACTATGCATGTGATGCTTTCTATGGTTTCTCAACACTATTATGTCAAACCACACTTGGAAACATATCGATTTACTTTCTGCCTCTAAACATATTAGTTATAAATAGGTATTTCATAGGAAGTATCATATAGATGATACTCTCCAAATGTTCAAAGCAAGATTAGTTGCTAAAGGATTTCAATAGAAAAAGAAATATATTAGTTTGACACATGCTCCTACAGCTGGGATCACATCCATTAGAATTATTTTCACTTTAGTATCAATTTTTTATCTTTATGTTCATTAATGGATGTCAAAATGATATTTTTAAATGGAGACCTTGATGAGGAGGTGTATATGGAACAACTCGAAAGGTTTGTTCTACAAGAAAATGAACATAAAGTGTGTAAGCTTGTTAAGTCATTGTATGGTTTAAAGTATGCTCCAAAAAAGTGGTATGAGAAATTTGATGTAATAATTCTTTCTAATGGATTTGTTCACAATGTTGTAGATAAATGTGTTTATCTCAAAACTTATGATGACTATACGGTGATAGTTTGCTTTTATGTTAATGATACGCTAATAGTGAGTAATTACATAAAAGGTATTATAGAAACAAGGAAAATTCTATCTTCAATATTTAAGATGAAAAATCTTAGGTAAATTGATATCATACTAGATATCAAGGTAAAAAAAAATTAGTGATAGATATATTTTGAGTCAATCTCATTACATAGAGAAAATACTAAAGAAATTTAGTCACTTAAAATTTAAAAAAGCAAATACCCCGTTTGACCCGAGTATCAAATTAATCAAGAATGTTGGAAGAATTATGGCTCAATTAAAGTATTCTAGTGCTATAGGAACTCTTACGTATGTAATATAGTGCATATAGCATTTCTAATTAGTAAATTGAGTAGATTTACTAGCAATACACTATATTAGAAAGCTATTGAAAGAGTTTTTCGGTGGACCAAAGATTATAGCTTTCAATACTTAAAATTTCCTGCTATTTTAGAAGGATATACTGATGCAAGTTAAATATCGAGTTTAGGAGATAGCAAATCCACTATTTGTTAGGTGTTCACTTTAGGAGGTGGCACTATTTCTTGAAAGAGTAAGAAATAAACATATATAACTCACTCAACTATGGAATGAAATTTATTACTTTAGCGACAGCAGAAAAAGAGGTTAATGGTTAAGGGACTTTAGATTATAAATTTCATTGGCTTCTAAGAGTATGAATTCAATTTCTATACTTTATGATAGTCAAGCTACTTTAACTCTAGAATATACAATGGAAAGTCAAGACACATTAGTCTTAGATATGATTATGTGAGAAAATTAATCAAGAGTGAGATTATTTCACTCATATTTATGAAAACAAGTGAGAATTTGGTTGATCCGTTCACCGAACTTCTTACAAGAAAAGTTGTAACATCAACATCAAAATGGATAGGGCTAAAACTTCTTGAATAAAAGATCTACCAATGATAGCAACCCTACTCAATATTATGAAATAAGTAACGAAGAGTTCAAAGGTAAGAACAAGTCATTAACATATGGAGTGGTTCAACACTTTAGAATATTTTACTAGTCTCATCTAAAAACGTTAAAGAGCTAGTTGTCATCGGAGAGTTGAGTTACTTATACTCTTAATGAAGTTTAGTTAAATTAGGATAAGTATCTCAAAGAGTGACAAAGATACTGTAAGAACTTCACCTATACGACCTTAGAAGTGATGCCACTATGACTAAGAGTTGGAGTTTCTCTAATAAAAGTTCATTAACTTGGATTAGCGCAAGACCATATTAGGATTGAGCAAGAACTTATCAAGAATACAAGAATGTTATATTTATATGTGTGGTGTCACTGGTGTTGTCATTAGGAATAACAAATTCAAAACCTTTATTCTATTTGGGATTTCAACTTCAATGTTGTTTGCACTACGATAATATTCAAATTGAAAGATATATTATTTTATTCATAAATACTATTTAATTACTTGAAGAATATTTATATTTCGACAAGTGAGGATTATTATAAATTGTTCAAATATATTAAAAAAAAAGGTATAATAGTTATTAGATATCAAAAAAATAGTTTTCTTGTAGTTATTTTAGTAGTTATTTATCATTGTGTCTTTTGTCCAAATACATATAAATAGGTATTTGATAATAAATTATAATATTTTTTTTATTCTTCTTCTTTTTTAACTTTAAAAAATAACTAAATTAAACATTATCTAATTCCTATTTGAAGATTCTTTATTATTTGTTCAATACACATCTTCTAAAGATTTGTCATATCTACTAAAATTATTTATATTAAACTCATATCAAAATGATGTAAAATTCATTTTTAAGAAAGTATTTATACATGTTTTAAGCCTAAATATATTTTCTATAGTCTTGATCTTATGCTTGTTATCTTGGTCTTCATAATGTTGTTCATCCTCTTCGTTGTTATATTTTATAACAAATATAGTATGCTATTACACAGATTGAACATCATCATGCCCAAATATAATTTGATAATGAAAATATATCAAATCTAATATACCTATTAGTATGCTATTATGCTAATATACCTATTGGTATATTGGTATTCTAATATACCTATTGGTCAACCTTTGTAATGTTGATTCAAATATCGACGACGATGAGGAAGAGGAGGTAGATCGGTGTGACATCTATACGGTGTCACACCGCTCTATCTCCTCTTCCTCCTCTAGTATTACTTTGCATTTGTGTTGATGCTGAAGGAGGAAGAGGAGACAGGTAAGGCATCTGTATTATCGACGACGAGGAGAGAGGAGGAAGAATAGCCAGGTGATAAGGCAAATGAGATAGAGCGATGCAGCACCAGAAGAGAAATAGAAGGCAAGTGAGGCCATCTGCATCGCTGACGACGCGAAGAGAGGAGGAAGAGAAGACAAGTCAGGCATATGCATTGTCGATAATAACAAGGGAGGAGGAAAACAAGACATATGAGGTAGAGTGGTGTAGCATCTGCATATGCCTCACTGCTCTACCTCATCTTCCTTCTCGTCATTAATGTTCGGATCGACATTGACAAGACTGACCATCGCATTGTTCTCGCTAACTACAACAGTCACTCATGACACCACCATCAGTTACCATCATTGAAATTACCTATTTACACATCATTTTCAGGTCATTCATGTACGTACTATCACGTACTATATATATGGTAAAATCAATAATATTAGAATAAATGAAGTTAAATATTTCACATTTATAATTATAATAAGGATTTCAATATAAATTTTTTAAGTATAAGAATTGGAATGCTAAGGAGATCTAACCATAAGAGATAATATGTTATTAGCTCCCAAAATTAAGATAAGGTAAAAAAATTATAAAATCATCATTATCAAATTTTGATTATATAAAATTGAGCTACAATGAAAAAATAAAATACATTGGTGTTTGATGTTGATGTGTATACTGCCATTAGTTTGAGCTTAAGTGTCCTGGTTATTGTTAGTTATTGTTAGATTATATTTCACTCGTTAGTTTGATTTAGACTATATTAAATCTCGAAGAACATGTCAAATTCTTAAAATGAGAGATTGTATTATCCTAACTTAATTTTTTTATTGAGCTATGCCGTGCCTACACCATATTAAGTTTGATTCTGAACTCTATTGAATCTTAATTAGAATGTTAATTATTAAATGAGAAGTGGAGCAAGAGTTAGATTGACATATAAAAGACATACATTGAAAATAAACTTTACTTGCATTGACGTATAAGAGACCAATGACTTTAATACTGCCTTATTAAGAGGTGGTAAAGTGGTAAATTGCCCATCAAGAATTAATGTCACATAAGATATACATCGAATCCAGATGGCGTCCAGATTTATATCACATAAGTCCGATGATATCTTAGCATTAAAGAGACAATCCTTTTCTATAATCTTAGTGATTTAAATGCTCATTGCCCTCCACCACACATGTATGTAGCTTCGCTTAGCTTACCTTCATGCATGTAGATTAGCTTCATTGGCTAGAAAAAGAACAATAAACAACATAATTATTAATCAAAAGTGTGTCCAAGCCAAGCGTGACGTATGTATGGCATATAAAGAAAAAAAGTCAATATCTATCTTATATCAAGGAAGAAAGTCAACAATCAAGCATTCTTTTCTATTGGTATCTAATCAACCGAAGAAGGAGATTAACACTCGCACGTTACCTGCGTAATAATTCTGCTGAATTCAATTCACTGAGAACTCATCTGCCCTACCAAATTACCCTATAATTCATACCTCACTTTGTTTTCGTGGACCAAATTTTTCATGAGCCAACAATTTCTTCTTGATGTGAGACGTGTTGGAATCCAAGTCCTCCAAATACTTTTGAGAATCCCACTTGTCACGCCACCTACCTTCCTTAATTTGATTTAGTTTGACGTAATTTTCTCGTGTCTTAGATCTGAAGTGAGTTGCAAGTTTAGTCATAGTAGGTGGAAATCAAGTCTCAGAAAAATCCAAATCGTTGTCATATTCAATTTGATGAAAGTGATTCAACAAGTACAAAATGTCCAGCAGAGTTGGTGTGATCCGTACCTACTCAAATGAGAACAAGGCCTGCAACAAAGCTCCACGATGTCTATGCTGTTGTTGCATGTTTAGTCATACAAAATTTACGAAATCCACGTATAAGATAAGGAATAATATCATATGAATATGTTATAATAGAGTTGAGCTACGTGTATCGTCCAAGATGTGGATGAAGTGGGTGTAGTCAATCGCAGTCGGCGGACGGGGTCGTATGCAGCCGCGGGCCACGTCGACCACTCCACGAGACGCCTATTTGTTTGTGCTCGAGTCCGGGGACTTATTAACCTGCCTCGCGGCGCGACTCATCTCACGGCTGGCCTTTCGATCCGCATCTTCTCCATAGAGAAGACTTAAGTCACGACCGGTATGCGGCGTGCCTCCTGTCTTTTTGCGTGGGTTCGTGGCGACGAACAAGGATACGCATCCGTGCTGACTTGGGATCGTGGTGCGGACGTGGAAGGTTTACCGGCCGAAGGGAATTCAGCGCTGGCAGAGAAGTCAACGAAAGGAGGGAACGGAACCGGAAACGTAATTTGGATCACGTGGAATCCAGCGCTCGCGTGGAAGTCAAAGAAACGACGCAACGGGGCAATTGCCGCCACAGTCCAACGTGTTAGTCCGGTTTCCGATGCCGTCCTGCTTCTGCGACAACGCACTCCGCTGCTCTTTATATGGCTTCAATCCCCTGTGGATATCGCCATGCGATATCTCTGGACTGCCAACTAAGAAGGCCTCATGGCTTCCCCGTCGAGTGTGCCGAGATGGACTCCGAGTCCGAGCCCGAGCCGGCCGCTCCGCCCGCGAGCCACGGCGGCGGTTGGCGACGACATCGGGATGCATGGCGTCATCAGCCCCAGGGCCGTCGGTGCGGCTATCTTCCCGTTCGGTGATGTTCTCACTTCCCCACCTCCGCTGAACGGAGGTCCTCGTCGCGACGACGAGCACGGAGCGGAGGAGGTAGGAAATGGAGACCTCGCCGGTCGTAAGGTCGCCGGCAATTCTGGAAGCAACCAGCAAGGCGTTTTCCTCACCTGGGAGGATCTCTGGGTCTCGGCGATGGACCGCAAAGGTGGGCGCGTCTCCATCCTCTCTGCCGTCACCGGCTACGCTCGGCCTGGCGAGGTCTTGGCTATTATGGGACCTTCCGGTTGTGGCAAATCCACACTTCTTGATGCATTAGCAGGTCATCACGCTCGATATCTTCTTCAGTTTCCTATAGGATTTATTCGTAGATATGTTGTGAATATTTGTATCTGACACGTACATATGGGGATCAATGATCAGGAAGACTGGGATCTGCTGTGAGTCAGAAAGGAGACATACTGATCAATGGCCAAAGGCAGAAGCTCGCCTTTGGGGCCTCGGTGTGTACAAAGAGTTCATCCTCAAAGTCTTCGATTAGATTCAGTTCTTGGAGTAGTTTAGTACTGAACAGCTGTTCTTCTCTCAGGCTTATGTAACTCAAGATGATGTTCTCATGACAACGCTGACGGTGAGGGAGGTCGTGTACTACTCAGCGCAGCTGCAGCTGCCGGATTCCATGTCGAGGTCGGAGAAGAGAGAGAGGGCCGAGGCCACGATACGGGAGATGGGGCTGGAAAGAGCCATGGACACCAGAATCGGAGGGTGGGCTTCCAAGGGCATCAGTGGCGGGCAGAAGCGGAGGGTGAGCATCTGCATCGAGCTGTTGACGCGGCCTCAGCTGCTGTTCCTCGACGAGCCCACGAGCGGGCTCGACAGCGCCGCGTCCTACCACGTCATGGACCGCATCACCAGGCTGGCTCGTCTGGAAGGGATGACCGTCGTGGCGGCCATTCATCAGCCCAGCAGCGAGGTGTTCGAGCTCTTCCATGGCCTTTGCCTCCTGGCTTATGGCAGGACTGTCTTCTTTGGCCCAGCTTCAATGACTAATGAGGTAGATCTTTTAGTCTCGGTTATCTATCAGTAACAAGCTTGAGACTTGCCCTTGCTAACTTGAACATTTTGGCTCCAGTTCTTTGCTTCGAATGGCTTCCCCTGTCCTTCTCTAAGAAATCCTTCCGACCACTATCTCAGGACCATCAACAAAGATTTTGAACAGGTCAGTAACATTTTGTTTCTCATTGTTTCATATTTCATTTCTCACCGTAATCAAGAGAGAAAACTTTTGTTTCAGGATATCGAAGAAGATCTCGAGTCCAAGCCAAGAAGCACGTCTGAAGCAATTGACATCCTCGTAAAGTCCTACAGGTCTTCAGCTACTTCGCAGCAAGTAGCACAGCAAATAGCAGAGATACGTGACATGGTAATTTAGATTGTTGTATTACCATTTACTGCACATTACTTTTGTTTACTGTAGCTTTGCGAAGCATATGAATTCAACCAGTAACTTGTGTGTGAAGGGAGGAGATGTGGTGAAGAAGAGGAACCAAGCAAGCTTCATGACTCAGTCGCTTGTCCTCACAGGAAGATCCTTTGTGAACATGTACAGGGACTTGGGCTACTACTGGTTGAGATTTGCCATCTACATCGCCCTTTGCCTCTGTGTGGGCACAATTTACCATGATGTTGGCCACAGTTTTGGATCAATTCAGGTATGCCAACTGAGCTCCAAAGGTATTCATTTAGGATGTTTCAGTTCTCCAACTCTTTTGTGACCTTCTAAACTCTGGTTCTTCTCAGGCAAGAGGTTCCATGCTCATGTTCACAGCTGCATTCCTAACTTTCATGGCTATTGGAGGCTTCCCTTCTTTTGTAGAGGATATGAAGGTTAGTATTCTTCTTCCACCAATTACTACTTTTCTTCCACTTGAGCAAAGCTAACAGCTTCATGTTCTTCCAACACAGATCTTTGGAAGAGAAAGACTAAATGGACACTATGGTGTGACCGCATTCACAATTGCCAACACCCTCTCTGCCACTCCATACTTGGCTCTCATCTCTGTGATACCAGGGGCCATTGCCTACTACCTGGTTGGCCTTCAGAGGTCAATTGACCACTTCATCTACTTTGCCCTTGTGTTGTTCATGTGCATGATGCTTGTTGAGGGGCTGATGATGATTGTAGCCAGCATCGTCCCAGACTTCCTCATGGGCATCATCACTGGAGCAGGGATCCAAGGAGTGATGATGCTAAATGGAGGCTTCTTTAGGTTGCCCAATGACTTGCCCAAGCCAGTGTGGCGGTACCCAATGTACTACATTGCATTCCACAAGTATGCCAACCAAGGATTCTACAAGAATGAGTTCCTGGGGTTGATCTTTCCCAATAACCAAGCTGGGGGGCCTCCCACCATCACTGGGGATGAGATCTTGAGGGAGACATGGCAAGTTGAGATGGGCTACTCCAAGTGGATCGATCTTGCCATCTTGTTTGGGATGGTCATACTCTACAGGCTCATGTTCCTGGGAATTGTGAAGACTGTGGAGAAGTTGAAGCCCATCTTCAAGTCTCTAATGGCCAGAGTTCCTCAGAAGTCCCTATCATAACTCAATGATGGAGAAAACATTTCTTCATTGGTGTGTAATTTCATTGCATGATTGGTGTGCAGTGTTTATTGCACAATTTATTTTTATGCAGAGCAAATATCTACAGTATCCAAGTTGTCATAACAAATAATTAATCTATGAAAGAGGAGGTCTAAAATGCTAAGGGGATTATATTTAAACTCATAAAAAATATGATGAAATAAAAAAGTGTTGTATGATAACACTTAACCTAAAGAAAGTCTCTTCTAAATCAACTAAAGAGTTTTGGATCACTTAGATCAAAGATAAAATCAAATCATTAGCACAAATGTGATGATCCATATCCGTGTGACTTTCACATATATATATATATATATATATATATATATATATATATATATATATATATATATATATATATATATATATATATATATATATATATATATATATATATATATATATATATATATATATATATATATATATATATATATATATATATATATATATATATATATATAGGTCATTCATTCATGATAGATGGATCCGATTAAATTCATTTCTCTATTTTATAGTTCCTTCACTCCAATCGCAAGTAAGATGATGACACGAGAGCTCGCTCCAATATATCTAGGTCTTCGGCGAAGACTTCATCCCATCTCACATCATAAACTCAACATGTGAGATTCGATAGAGGCATCATCCCACCTTACATCATGAACTTAACATATGCAATTATTGCCCGAGATTACTTGATAATCTTCATTCGACACTCAAGCCAAAGGATACTCCGTTTTATCAAAATAAATATCTTAAACTCGAAATTAGAAAAGAAAAAAGAATCAATGATGGGGTGAGGAAGAGGAATCAGTTTGACCTGATCCAACCCAATCGACACTCCTGTCTAAAGCCTGTTAATTAACCTTGCTGAAGGAGGGAATCAAATGAAGAGAAGGAGAAACGTGGATCAAAATGAGAGATTTGATTTTTTTTTTTTCCTGTTTACATATCCAATTGAAGATTTTAGAAAAAGAAGATGCAATAATCATTGGAAATTTTCTACATGTCATTCCTTGGATGAGCAGTTCTATTGTTTGCTTCGTTCCACACCATCTTCAGATCTGTCACCGTTGTGTTGTTCCCAATCTGATCTTGATTAACAACGTAAAACTTGACGAAAATATGTTTCTTTATATCGAGTTTATAAAAGAATTGTTTCAGGAAGAAATTGAAACGAGTGACTTATTCAAAATATTTGTTCTTATAGACGAAAGAAGGCATGATGAAAAGGTCAAACGCCATACCTTTTATTCCACAAACTAATAAGACCTCAAGAATTATGTTTGGCAAGACTTTAAAGTCAACATTCCAGGATATATTTTCTTGTTTAGAATGAGACATGCAAGACTAAGAACATTCCATGAGACCTCAAAAAAGTTGATGGATGACCCGACTATGGTTTAGACTTTAGAGTTTGTCATTGCAGTCTTATTTTATGGCTTCCATCGCTATGCCAAACCTTTGAGATATGAAATTTGAGAGGTAAACTTTTACCCAACCTGCCTGACAGCTCTGATCAATTGAATTCTTATTATCTGGTGTCACAATCAATTTTAATACACCAAGGAGGAAGTAATGAGTTCTTGATGATTTCAGAGACATTGAAATGAAGTCCACCAAATACTTTTGAGGAATTAATTTAATCAGATCCTGCAGTCTTATCATCTGTCACTTCGTCTGCAAACCTTTCGATCATTCTAGAGGAAATGGGTATTCCAAGTTACTGGGATACGATCAACTCAAAGAAAACTACTAATCTATTGCAATGAGAATAGGCGATTCCAAAAGACTTTGCCTTTCGCTATATATCTTGTCGAACAAGACTAAGCAACAAGTAACATTTTCCTTGGTGTTATGTGTTAAGTAAGCCAACAAAATGGTGAAGATCCTAAGCTTAAGCTACTAGATTTTGGGTTTAATTTAAATATTTATTATTTATTTTTTTGAAATTATTCTCTTAGTTTATTTTTAATCTATATTCAGATATTTTTCTAAGCTCATCTTCACTTAAATCTCTCTTTTTTTATTCAATTATCGTTTTTTTACTTTTTTTTTCTTCAAGCTTAAGTTATTAGATTGTGGGTTGAATTGGTGTTTGACTTCATACATATTAATTTGACTAGTTTGAATATCTACATACTATTCTTTCAATCATTTTTATAATCTCTCCTCATCTTTCAATCATTTTTATAATCTCTCCTCAGATATGAATATTTTTGAACATTCTTCTCTTATTTATACGTGGCTCAATTGTCTTCCCCTTATTTATAAGGATAGGTGGTGATATCAACTTTATTCGTAACCATAACTTAGTTAGTAGTATGGGTAACTTTGTTTGTATCATAAGTTTAACTCTTTGATGTAGCTAATTTTATTTACACCATAAATCATAATATATATATATATATATTCATATTCATGTGTGTAAGATGAAGAGAGATATCTTAATAGGATAGTCTCGTATCGATGATTAAAAAGATAATATTATGTATATTAGGTTTGGCTTATAATCTAAAAGCTTAAACTTTTATATTGATTAGTGTTTGACTTGATATATATTCATCATGACTTGGACTAGTTATTATAAAATTACTAATATGATACTCTAGATGACAAAAAATTTGATCTAAATAAGTCAAAAATTAAAAAAAATTGAAAAAAAAAAAAAGATTGAGTTCTAGTCTGGCTGACTGAAAATAAGTCATACTACTATCAGTATAAGTAGATACAAATGAATGAGTTGCTTTATACGAAAATATGTAAAGTTAAAGTTTAAACTCTGAGGAGTAAAAGGAAAGATCCTAAACCTCACATATTAATAAAAAAATATATTAAAAATATTTATGTGTATGACATGAAAAGATATTCTAAGAGGATAATCTTATAATTATGATTAAAAAATAATATTATATATTAGATTTAGTCTATAATTTAAAATTTTAAACTTTTAGCTTAAATCGATATATATTACAAAAGTTTTTGACAGAGAGGAAGACATGATTTTTTGTCGGTCTAAGGACAGAAGTTGGTTTAGAGAGTAATGAAGATATTATATATGTATAGCGACAGAGAGAGAGAGAGAGAGTGTGTGTGTTTTGTGGCCTCCTAAACCTCATAAATTCCCAACCACATCAGTCAGCCTTCCAAGTCAAGGTCGTGATAAGGAATTGAAGGGCATTCAAGTCTTAGCAGGCGCGACGATTGCAGCTCGATCCACTGAAGCAGGAACAGGCCATTCCGACGTAACGAGTCGCGAGATTTGAACGACAGCGTTGGACTATATATGTACAGTGAGTTTAAGTAGCCATTGAATGCCGTGGCTGACGAAGCCAGCTGCGGGTCAAACCAGCCACCGTCACGAGTTCCCCTCGCCGTCGGTCGCCACGAAGCGTCCGAAGACGACGATGTGAAGCATTTGAGGAGAGGCGACTGAGGTCATCACTGACGATGGCTAGCGTGTGGGGTCGGGGGCGGCGAGCGTTCCGAGGAACGTCGTGGTTGCCACCTTTCAAGCCAGTCGCCTCAGCCGGCGGCGGCAGCACCCAGTCAAGGTAAACGTTTGTTCCTTAATCTTGCATTTAAATCCATCGGTTGCTTCTCCATCCCCAAGTCGTTGCGACGACGACATGTCAAGCAGCAGCAACAGCACATCTGGTTAGAACGGGCAATAATACTACCACAAGTAAAGTAAAAGGGGGATATGTTAAAAATGAAACGAAGAAGAAGATGTTTGTGTTTGATATGGTGCTCTCTATTTATACATTAAGGAAGAAAAGGATTTAATTTCTCTCACTTCTCAGCCGAGCACATCTGGTTTTAGTTCAGTTCAGATTCGTTAAATCGTTGACTCAGTTCAATTTCCAGTTCGATTATGATTCGAACTGAACTATCATTTACTACTCATTGGCTAAGCTAACCTCGATGATTCTAGAATCGATAGTTTTGATTCCAAAATCGACAATTCTAATTTTGAAATTAGTAATTTTATATCTATCAAATTTAAAATTAGAACTAAATAGTTTCAATTCTTAATTTTAATTTTAACTTTTTATTTATTTTTTTTTTCTAAAATATTTCATTAGTTAATTAGTGTTTTATTAAACTATTAAAGGGACAGATCCATCATCCAAGAGACTATGACATCTGCCACCACATTCCACCACTTTTTTCCAAGTAGGAACGGTGTTACTCGCCACGCCACCCTACTGTCGTGTTACTCGCCACCCTACGTTGTACCCATGCAGACTCCACGTCTATTTATTGGCCTCGGTTCTCCGGTCTCGTCACAGGCAGCTCCTCACGCCAAATCCACAAGCTTCCATGGCTTCCCCATCGAGTGTGCCGAGATGGACTCCGAGTCCGAGCCCGAGCCGGCCGCTCCGCCTTCGAGCCACGGCGGCGGTTGGCGACGACATCGAGATGCATGGCATCGACTCCCCTGGCGACGATGAGGCGTCCTTCCCGTTCGGTTATGTTCCCACTACCCCGCCGCCGCTGAGCCCAAGTCCTCGTCAGGATGACCAACTCGCGACGGAGGAGGTAGGCGGTGAAAGGCGCGGTGGCGCCCGTAAGGTCGGCGGTAACGGGAGAAGGGAGCAGCAAGGCGTTTTCCTCACCTGGGAGGATCTCTGGGTCTCGGCGCCCGACCGCAAAGGTGGGCGCGTCTCCATACTCTCTGCCATCACTGGCTGCGCTCGGCCTGGCGAGGTGTTGTCCATTATGGGACCCTCTGGTTGTGGCAAATCTACACTTCTTGATGCATTAGCAGGTCATCACACTCGATACCTTCTTCAGTTTCCTATAGGATCTATTTGTAGATGTGAATATTTGTATCTGATACTTTCATATGCGGGCTAAATGATCAGGAAGGCTGGGATCTGGTGTGAGTCAGAAAGGAGACATCCTGATCAATGGCCAAAGGCAGAAGCTCGCCTTTGGGTCCTCGGTATGTACAAAGAGTTCCTCCTCAAAGTCTTCGATTAGATTCAGTTCTTGGAGTAGTTGAGTACTCAACAGCTGTTCTTCTCTCAGGCTTATGTAACTCAAGATGATGTACTCATGACAACGCTGACGGTGAGGGAGGCCGTGTACTACTCAGCGCAGCTGCAGCTGCCGGATTCCATGTCGAGGTCGGAGAAGAGAGAGAGGGCCGAGGCCACGATACGGGAGATGGGGCTGGAAGGAACCATGAACACCAGAATCGGAGGGTGGGCTTCCAAGGGCATCAGTGGCGGGCAGAAGCGGAGGGTGAGCATCTGCATCGAGCTGTTGACGCGACCTCAGCTGCTGTTCCTCGACGAGCCCACCAGCGGTCTCGACAGCGCCGCGTCCTACCACGTCATGGACCGCATCACCAGGCTGGCTCGACGGGAAGGGATGACCGTCGTGGCGGCCATTCACCAGCCCAGCAGCGAGGTGTTCGAGCTCTTCCACGGCCTTTGCCTCCTGGCTTATGGCAGGACAGTATTCTTTGGCGCTGCGTCCATGGCTAATGAGGTAGACCTTCCAGTCTTCAGTAATTCTACAGTCAACTATCAAGGAAAAATTATTTGGCAATCCAAAGAAGGACGAGGTCATGTTCTAACCAGTGTTGTTACTCTGCCTCTGCTCCAGTTCTTTGCTTCGAATGGATTCCCCTGTCCTCCTCTAAGAAATCCTTCCGACCACTATCTCAGGACCATCAACAAAGACTTTGACAAGGTCAGTGTCATTCATTTCTTTCATTCTGATGAAGCGAGAACAAGTTATATATAAACGTTGCACTGGTGACCCGGTCACCGACAGGATATCGAAGAAGATTACCAGTCCAATCCAAGAAGCACTGCAGAAGCAATCGAGATCCTCGTAAAGTCTTACAGATCCTCAGTTAGCTCACAGCAAGTAACAACGCAAATAGCAGATATCCGCGGCATGGTAATCGCAGCAAGTAACATCATCTTTGTTCATGGTAGCTTTCCCACAGCATGTGAATTCACCATCCCTTGACTTGTGTATGAAGGGAGGAGCTCTGGTAAAGAAGAGGAACCCGGCAAGCTTCATAACTCAGTCGCTTGTCCTCACGAGAAGATCCTTCGTGAACATGTACAGGGACTTGGGCTACTACTGGTTGAGATTTGCCATCTACATCGCCCTTTGCCTCTGTGTGGGCACCATTTTTCATGATGTTGGCCACGGTTATGGTTCGATTCAGGTATCCAGATCGATGACCATGATGTTTTGGTATATTCGTACCCAAACCTCTTTTATAATCATCTCGATTCTGATTGTTGTCAGGCAAGAGGATCCATGCTCATGTTCATAGCTTCTTTCCTAACTTTCATGGCAATTGGAGGCTTCCCTTCGTTTGTAGAGGACATGAAGGTTAGTTTGAGTTCTTACTAGCAAAAATTTATGAGCCAAAATCGTCCATCTTGTTCGAATGAACATGTAGTACAAACAAGCTAGAACAGTGCTAATGGTTTGACGTGTCGAATCCAGATATTTGGAAGAGAAAGATTAAATGGACATTATGGAGTGTCTGCATTCACGATCGCCAACACACTCTCTGCAACTCCATACTTGGCTCTCGTCTCTGTGGTACCAGGAGCCATTGCCTACTACTTGGTTGGACTTCAGAAGTCGATCGACCACTTCGTCTACTTCTCTCTAGTGCTGTTCATGTGCATGATGCTTGTGGAGGGGTTGATGATGATCGTAGCCAGCATCGTCCCAGACTTCCTCATGGGCATCATCACTGGAGCAGGGATCCAAGGAGTGATGATGCTAAATGGAGGCTTCTTTAGGTTGCCCAATGACTTACCCAAGCCAGTGTGGAGGTACCCAATGTACTACATTGCATTCCACAAGTATGCCAACCAAGGATTCTACAAGAATGAGTTCCTGGGGTTGATCTTTCCCAATAACCAAGCTGGGGGGCCTCCCACCATCACTGGGGATGAGATCTTGAGGGAGACATGGCAAGTTGAGATGGGCCACTCCAAGTGGGTCGATCTTGCCATCTTGTTTGGGATGGTCATACTCTACAGGCTCATGTTCCTGGGAATTGTGAAGACTGTGGAGAAGTTGAAGCCCATCTTCAAGTCTCTAATGGTCAAAGCTCCTGAGAAATCCAAGCATGTCATGGAACAGTCGTCCTTTGAAACCATGGCTTAACTATGATGAGCATTCCATGGCTTCACTATGATTATATATATATATATATATATATATATATATATATATATATATATACATGCAATAGTTTGGTCCATTGTAGTAGTGTTATGTCTCTTTCACATGTCATGATGGGGAAGATACATATCTTCATGGTTGCGTATCTTCCATTTGGTCTTTTGCAGTGCTATTATATCTCTTTCGTAACTCATGATACGGAAATTATATCTTCATCAGTGTGTGTTAATTATTTGGTGTTCTACAGCACTGTTGTCTATTTCATACCTCATGAAATCCATCATGTGGCCTTTTGCAGTGCTGTTGTAGCTCTTTCAGGCTTCGTCATGGGCAAAATTGTTATCAAATATAGAACACATCTCAAAACTAAAAAATCTATATCAAATATAATAATTTAAAATCTCTAGATTTCTAGGTCTCCCTTTGGATCTATCTTTTTTTTTTTTCAATTATATGTCTAAAGTGTTATATAAACATCTATTTGTAGAAGAAGAATAAACTCAATAATTTTACTATAATTATGATAGATATTTATATCTTGAGTAAGAGTTATAAATCAAAATTATATCTAATCACAAAATTTGATCTAATATTCTAACATGCTCTCCTACATTGAACTCTAAAAAAAATATTATGGAAAGCCTTGAAGGTTGATATAATTTCCTTTGATATCGTTAATTTCTTCTAGAATCTTTAAATTTTGAGTCATGCAATTTATATTAGTTATTCATATGCTCGATCTCTCTTATTTGTCTTGATCAATTATAAAATTCTAATTTGTTTGAAATTAATCTTATTAGATTTCTTAAGCCAAAGTTCAAAAATAAAATCAATCCGATCAGCATAATCATCTATATGGATATCTAACTTCTTTATTATCTAATCCAACAAAATCATCTATCTCAATAAAATCAATACTATTCACATCACAGTTTGAATTTTGTTTTTATCTCAATATCTTCAATTTTATCTTCAAACATTCATAAATGTCTTTTAAGATCATTCAAGTTTCTCCTATTGTGTTAGCTCCAAGATCTATAAAATAATATTTTCGTCTAGTATTTATTGTTAAACTTCAATGCTCTTTTATCATTCAACCTTCATTTTGTTTTGTTCTTCACAGAGTTGCTATAGAAACCCCCCACCCACACCCCCCCACAATCCCTCGACTGCTGCGGCCATTCCTGTCCACATTTCATCAGCGAGCATATCTGCTTTATAAGAAAGGATGACTCATGAGAATTTTCCCCCTTTTTTTTTATTTGCATAACACCACAACAAGCTATGAAATTTTGTTTTCTACTTTGATTCCTCTTATTCTCATACGAAGAACAAAGAATTTTGCCTCAGCTACATAATTTGGTAGCTTTACATCAAAAATCATGCGAGGACACATCCAGAAGAAAGAATAATTCTCTAAAACCATTCCGACATCATAGCACCCTAACTCTTCTTCGAACACCTCCCGGGTGGCTTCCTTCTTGCTCATGGACGTCAAAGAAGGCCCGGCCCTCAGCCTAAGGAATTCGCAATACTATAATTACTGCTAATGGAAGCTCTAAAATTTCCAGCCACATCCCTGCCACTATCTAAGAAGTGTGCAACCATAAGCTATGATGTTGAAAGCGTCACCAGGCCATCATTAATCCAGCATTGTAGATTATGAGGAATAATGTTGATAACATTATTCTTAATGTTATCAACATTAGGAATAATGTTATTATGAGCCATAATGTTATCCATAGTAGATAGAAATGTTGAAAATGTCATCAAGCTCTCGTTATATCATGAGTTAAAAGACAGTACCTTTAGGCAATAAAGGTACTGTAAAGACAGTACTTTTTGGTAATAAAGAATTCACTTAATATTATACCTTAATCTCCTTTTATGAATTTATTAAAGATATATATTTATTTATGACAAAATGTATAGGTCAATGTTTTGATGTATAGATTATTTATGAAACATTCATAACTAAAACTAAAAATAAAAAAATTATATATTATCCCCTATAATTAGTTATCTTTAGTATTTCGATCCCTATACTTTTAAAAGTTACATTGATATTTCTATACTAACGAAAGTGAAACATTTAATCTCGTTTCTCCTCACTTTGTTGACGAAAATATCATATGTGTCCAGCAATAAATCAAAATAAGACAAAGTGAGCATGTCAATGATAAATCTTATAGTATTTTTGTTAGTAGATTCAATAGCATAAGAAAAAATAAAATTAAATATTTTCTTTTTATGAATATAATTTTTAAAATATAAAAAAAAATAAGATATTAAAGTTAACAAATTACATGACATAATATCTAATTAGCCTAAAAGCTAAACATGCGAACATACCAGAATTGAGTCGAAAGGTTGAGTCTTGAGACCACATGGGGGGGGCCTTTATGGTATTCCCGTGCATGGGGTCACTGACCCAGGTTACAATTTGCTCAGCTCCCCTAACTGCTCGGATCAAATGGGGGCAGCTTCACCCGCATGTTCTCTGCCCCCATCGTCGTTATCACCGTGATCCTCCCCGGCTTGTTCTGAGGGTTCAGTTTATCAATCAACTTGCGAGCTCCTTGGGGTCATCTTGTCACTTACCTACATCATCCACCAAGTATCCAATTAGATTTGCAAAATGTTCACTGAAGGAGCTAGAGGAGATGCGACAGTGAATAAATCTCTCAATTAGGAGGAGTTCGACATCTTCATCACTATTGATTTTAAGCTTCACTAGCACTATCATGTTCCAGGTTTCGCAAAATAGCTTTGAGCGTGAACTAATTAGTATTTAACTGGAGATCATTCTACCGCAGTGAAGAATAACATCACCTTGATGCCAAGAGGGTTGGCAACGCTCGAAGAAACTCGACATGAGCACCGTCAAGTTGGCGAGTCCGCTCTCCGACCCAGAGGAAGTGGGCCGAACAATCATAATGGAGGCCGGAAGTGCAGAACTCAGTGGTTGTCATGATGGCATTCATGGGAGGTCCAGAACTCAGTGGTTGTCATGATGGGATGGTCCATCGTAAGCCCGGCTGCAGCCATGAACCCCAGGGCCTCGTCCACCCGGTGGGCCAGTTCCTGATACCTGTCAGCGGCATAAAAACAAACATCACTGTGACTTCAGTCAGAAGACCTTACAAGGACCTTTTTATTCCCCAAATAACACAGGTTAAAGTCGAGATGTTTGTTCACGGCGAATGCGAGACGACCGCCATAGATTGATGAGACAGGGACTGACGGTCGCCTACCTGTCTCCCTGCTCACTGTACTCGGTGAAGTCGAGGTTCCACTGCGTGACGCGCTGCATGGCGGAGTACCCACCGTTGGCGAACGCGCGGAGGAGGTTCAGCCGCCTGGCAATAGGCCCGGATCATCCTCTGCGGATCCGGAATCCTCGACTTCTCGTCGAACGCGTCGCCATTGATGTTGTCCCTTCTGTAGCTCGGCAGCTTCAACCCGTTCTTCTCCTCGAACGGCTCCGACCTCGGCTTTGAAAACTGCCCCGCCATCCTCCCCACCTGTAAATCTCCAGATCGAGAACATTAACACAAACTCCAGAACCGGTGAGATCGCAAGCGATGTGAATGCTAGGGTTTTATGTCGATCGAATTTCACCTTGATGACGGGCATCTGGCCGCAGAACAAGAGGGCGACGCTCATCTGGAGGAGGATCCGGAAGGTGTCCCGGATGTTAATGAAGTTGAACTCCTTGAAGCTCTCGGCGCAGTCGCTCCCCTGGAGAAGGAACGCCTTGCCGAGGGCCGCATCCGCGAGGCGCTCGTCTAGGTTGCGGGCCTCACCGGCAAACACAATCGGCGGGAATTTCTTTTCGTGTGGAGCACCGACTCCGGCTCCACCATGGTCGGGTACTCCGGCAGCTGGAGCGCCTTCTTGGCCTTCCAGCTATGCACCGACCACCTCCGCAGCTTCTCCTCCAACGCCGGCTCCTTAGTTTTCACCTTGGAGGGCTCCGCGGCATTCACGACTGATATGGGACAGGGGGAAGCCTTCCTCCGGCCGGCGTGGACGAGGGACGGCAGGTAAGCCTGGGAGGAGCCGGGGAAGGCGCAGCCGGAGACGGAGGAGGAGGAAGAGGAGAAAAGCAGGGGCTGGTGGCGGGGGAGGAGGGAAGTGCCACTGGCGAGGGCCATTCTCGAACTCTTCTCCGTCCTTTTTCGGAGTAACAACGACGATGATGAGGCGTGAAAGGAAATGCTAGAGAGAGAGAGAGAGAGAGAGAGAGGCGTCTGTAGTAAGAGAAGTCCCTCCTAAGGAGGTAGGAGGGCGAGGGAGGTGTTTATTTATAGAACCGAGAGGGCGCGGTGGCTGGTGGCGGGAGAGAGGTGGGCGAGGAGGGTGTCGTTGAGGAGATATAGGAGGCGCAGTCTCGGAAGTAAAAGTACTGTTGAACCAAAAAAATGCTTTCCGCATGTTAATTTCTTACCCAATTCGCGTACCTACCTACGACTGGGAAAATGGTCCCACCGATTGAGTGGTTGGAATGATAACCCATCGGCGGGTAGGAAAAGTAAGTTCTGTTGAGGTGTTTTGCATTTTCGTATTTGGAATACCTCTCCGATGACCTGCCTTGTGATTCGTCAGCACATCAGGTCCCACCTTGCACGTTCCGAAGTACATCGTACACGGGTACTACGTCGAAGAGTGAGAAGGTACTCGATGAATGTTGAGGTATTACTCATGTTGTATTACGTTTGATGTATGTCGTCATAAGGCGCAATGAATACGAGTGCAATCACTTGATTCGGATCAATTATGTGGTTGATCAGAAGCCACGTGGATGCCTCTGGCAGTACCGCCTACCACTACTATTACGTTTTGTTTTTCCTTATATTATATTCATGCTTAATTGATGAATTATAGTGTTCTTTTATTATTTTTCTAAGAATTTATTCTTTTTTATTGTTATGACGAGGAGGACTACATTAAATACAATCAATCATTCACTACCATCTTGAGAAAATATTAAAGAATGATTACATCAAATTCAATTATTTTCTACCATTTTCAGGGAATACCAAGAAGGATTTACATCTATCCAGATTTTTATACAGCATTTTATCGGAAAAAGTTCACATTATTAGTTTTTATCTTTTCTTATTTGGACAAAAGTACCCTTAGACTTTTACTAAAATAATTTGATGTTTATGTTATTTAAAAAATTCTTATTTTTGATAAATAATTATTATATTTTTAAAATATAAAAATTAATTTTATGATTCTATAGATGATTAATATTATTTTTTATTTTTTTTATAATTAAAGACCTAACCATAAATTATAGGGATCACGACTCCTCGTCCTCGCATAAATTCATGCAATGAGTCAACGACAACATCACATTAAGATTTGATATTCGATCATCTACTTTATTTTATCGTTTATTTACAATATCATTCTAACTTTTATCATATTGTATGAGTATCACAAATTATATTGGGTAATTTTTTCAAAAATATTTTTTATTTTTCTCAAAAGGTGAGTATGTTTTTATTTTTCTCAAATAGTATCTTTTATTTCATATAATACCCAAAATACCCATGTATTAGTCTCAATATATAACTCCTGTCATTCGTGGAGTTGTCTCATGGACCAATCCATTAGGTGCTTTGGGTAAGTGGAGTAAATCTCTTTATTCTAATAAGATTTTTCTAATTGTACGAGGAAATCTCTCAATTCTGTTGAGGAAAATTCTTCCTCTTAATCTATATAAATAGGGAGAGAATAGCTTCAATGTAAAACAACTTCTTTAATAATTCTTCTTGTCTTCTATTGGGCCTGTTTTGGTGCGGCTCTGCTCGCCCTGAGTAGTGGATCCCTCTCCAACCCCTGCCTGCTCCTTCCCTCTTCTCCTCCATGCAGCCTTCTTCATCAGCGTTGCCTGCACCGACCCCAGGCTCGGGTTGTCCGCCGCCATAGCATCATCTTCATCAGGCAGTGATCTGCATCAATCGCAGCCCGCTGCCTAGTTGTCAATTATCTATCCTCAGCTCTTGCTAAGAGCTAATCGCTGTAGATTTCTCTACCAAATTGCTGCAGATTCCTCCTGTTGTAACTTCCTCCTCTACTGTAGCATCATTGCAGCTTCCTCCTCTATTGTAGCTACCTTCTCTACTGCACCTATGCTGCAGTTTTCTCCTCTAATGTAGCATCGCTGCAGCTACCTCCTCTACTGTAGCTTCCTCCTCTACTATAGCATTACTATAGCATCGTTGTAGCTTCCTCCTCTACTATAGCATCACTACAGCATCGTTGTAGCTTTCTCCTCTGTTATAGCATCTCTACAGCTACCTCCTTTACTGCAGTATCGCTGTAGCTTCCTCCTCTACTGCAACCACCTCCTCTACTACACTTCTGCTGCAACTACATCCTCTACTGTAGCTTCCTCCTCTGTTGTAGCATTACTGCAGCTTTCTCCTCTACTACAGCTTTCACAGCAACCACAACCGTAACAGTCATAGCTGCCGTTGTCGTAGCCCCAACAGTAGCATCGATATGCTCTTGCCCTACTCACGAAGTCTCTCGCTCGTAAACGGTTTGCTTTGCATCGATCCAAGATTGGTATCCTTGATAGGAGCACCATCTTGCGAGGGCATGATAGCAGATAAGATTTTCCTAACTATATGAGTAAATCTCATTACTCTAATAAGATTTTTCTAATTGTATGAGAAAATCTTTTACTCTGTTGAATGAAATCCTCCCTCTTAATCTGTATAAATAGAGGGAGAATAGCTTCAATGTAAAACAGTTTTTTCAATAATTCTTCTTGTATTCTATTCTTTCCAACAATTGAGTGTGCAAGTGAATGTTATAGTGTTTTAGTCATTACAATAAAAATATATACTTAAAAATATTATAAATGATATAAGTTAACTCAACCCCAATCAAATCATCTTCAAACCTAAAAATTTGATATCATAATAGTCTACGAGCAACTTTAACTAAAAAGATAATATTTTTTACACCTCAACAAAAATATTATAATGTTATTAGAAAACACTATAAATAAATCAAATGAAATCAAAACACATTACAAACTATTTGATATTTCATATTAAGATTTAAATAACTATTTATAATAATTTAGAAATAATATCACCTAAATAAAGATAAAAAATAATCTATCATAATGTTTTGGCCACCGTAATAAAAATACTATAAAACTTACTTGAAAATGATATGAATGATTGAAATGGACTCCTAACCTCAACTAAACAAACTACAAATATAAGAATATAGTGTCGTAATGTTTAACGAGCAATAACGACTAAAGTAGCACAATATGATATTATTTATAGTAATTTTTAATAACTTTATAGTGTTTTTAGTACCTCAATAAAAACACTATGATGCTATTAAAAAAATACTATAAATGAGTTAAATAAAAATATTATAATAATTCATGCCCCTGATCCACAAGTGTCTTCAAAACTAATAGAAAAAAAATATTATTGGGATTGGTGAGGGATACTTCCAATATTATATTAGCGTATCATTTGAAAAGAAAAAAGAAAACACAACACCTTTTGAAAAAAAAAAAATCACCCAATTGTATGATATGTGAAGTCCTTAAGCCCATTAGCAATCACTTGTAGTTCTATTATTTTTTGTTAAAGATTTTTTTTTCCATTATGATTTTCACAGCCAATAATTTCTTATATCGAATATAATAAACAAATAATCATTTTGAAAGTCTTTTATTAATTACTTTTTAGGTCGTGGTATCACACTTTTATTCGTATACCTTAATAAAATACCAGTAATATATTTACTCACTAATAATTTATATAGAAGAAGATATACAATAGCGAGTATTCACAACAATATAAAGTTTTATTTACTATAATCATCTCTCGATATATCTCATTTTTCTATATATCTTTCATGGTATAACCATATCTCAAAGTGTGTGTGTATTTAACACCACATAAGAGTTATTTATTTTTCCGATAATATGAAGTTTGAAATCGATTTAAATACAAAAAAAAACTATCTGATTATAACTTATTAAACGCATGGCTGAGGATCACATTACAAGAACAAAAATAAAATTCGATCAATTATTTGTAATATCTCCAGGATTTGGTGTAAAATAAAGTCAACTAGGAAAAGAAACACAAAGAAAAGATGCATGTAATTTCAAGAATGAAAGTGATCTTGTTCTTTGGTGGAAACAAAGACAAGCTCTTGCATCCTTCTCATGTGATTCTTCTAAACATCATTTGGAAATGTGAAGCTCATGAAAGCTACATAATTGGAGTTCATTTCAAACCAACTACCCATCAACCTCTATAATGATAAATTGATAGGTAATCGTGTCATGTGTTTGGGCCAATTGAGATGTCATCTCATGTTTGTTGGTGCATATCTGTATTTGTCCACAATAATTGCACTAAGCTACTCTTGAGAGCCACCGATAACCATTTTGTGAAGAATTATATCGATTATCTTCAAAAGAGTTCAATGTTGTAAGTATTTATGTTTCTCCATTACAATTATTATTTGTGTTCATAAGAATATGGTGGGAAATGCTGATAATACTAAAATATAAATCCATGTCGTGTTTTTTTAAATAATAATAATTTATTTAGTGAAATAGAAACATCTTTCTCATCGCATCATCATCGATCAAAGATTGAAGGAGTACCGAACCCGCTAGCCAATTAACTTTAAGATTACCTTTTCTTTATATGTGTGTGTATATATATATATATATATATAATACTCAAAATCATTCATGGAGGAGGAACTTGCTTGCAAAATGTGTCAACCAAGGTTACCACTGATATAGTGTATAGTCAACATTGAATGCCCCCAAGTTTCAAGATAACAAGATAATAAATTTTAAGTTCAAACTCTATCAAATTTAAGGAAAATGATTCATATCTTAAGATAATTATGAAAATCCAAAACCATCAAAGTATAATGCATCATGAATTTAATGTCTTATAATTTATGATTCATTTTTAGTAAATTACGACTCACTAATTATATGATTAAGAGATGCACTGTATTAGAGATCTATGAAAGTGGGAGGAAGGAAGATTGATGCAACATTCTAATTTTTAAAATCTTATCTAACTCTTATAATTTTGAGCTACTAACTCGTAATTATCATTTTACAAAAAGAGAGAGTTCTCTTTTGTTCTCCTATATGGCACTTTCTTTTTTAATCTTTTTTTTTTCTTTCACCTTATTTCACATTATTTGGTATCGGAGTTTTGCTATGCTCTTATAGTACTTCCTTCTTATGGCAACTAGAAGGGATAGACGGTGACATGATGAAAGAATGATGCAACCAGATAAAGATGTAAGGGATGTAGAAATTGAAACACTATGGAAATAAATTAAAAAGCTAACTATGTATTTTGAATATTAAGAAACCCATGAATCTAAAGGCTCTAAGTTATAGTTATACAAGTGATAGATTCAAATCCATTTCCATCCAAAGAAGTTGTAGGTGACTCATCCATGAAGAGATTGTTTTATATAAATAATAATATTAAGATTGACTTGTCGGAGTTCCATAGTCGACTTCAACATGAAGAGTTTCTTGATTAGCTTAATACCATTGAGAAAATATTTGAGTGGACCAAAAGCTAATGGAATCATGAAAAATATATCCAAACTAACTCCTATCAACCATGGAGGATGATCTAATCGCATAAGTCACCTTCCTACTTACTTTAGATGCAAACAAGTATGACACTACATAAACGAATCCCCAAATGAATAATTTTATCGAATGCAAACAAGTAGCAGAATCACATAGGATAATCTAGTCGCACTAGTCAACTTTGCTAAAGCAGAAGATGCCAATGAACAACTTGAAGATATTGAAAAATCAATATACGATGAATACTATGATGAGACTTATAAAGAAACTATACCCAAAGAACGTAAATGTTTAGCAATCCATAGAACTCTTGCTACTCTAAAAGATAATTCTAATAAAGAATGATTACGAAATCATATTTTCAAAATACATTGTAAGTCTAAGATAAAATTTGTTATCTTATTATTGAGAGTGGTAGTTGTGAGAACATTATGTCTCAAAATATGATAGACACTATAGAATCATATTCTAAACATATCAAATCACATGGTTCAAAAAAGTCAATGAAGTATGAGATACTAATTATTGTAGTTTCTTTTTCAATGAAAAGAATATAAAGATAATGTATGGTGTGATGTAGTACCAATGGATGTTATGTTTTTAGGAAGACCATGGCAATATAATAGGTGTACTATCCATGATGATAAAAAGAACACCTATACTTTTAAATTCAATAGAGGTAGAATTATGCTTTTGCCATGTAAAGAAGAGTATGCTCCCAAATTGCTAACCGAAATAACTTTCTTAATTTAAATAAATTTACAAGAGAAAGCTAAGTAGAGTTGTATTTATATTAGTTGCCATAGAAATTCCTGGTGAAGTAGAAGTTATTTTGGAGGAATTAAAATATATCTAGAAGAACTTCCTAGTGGCATGCCTCCTCTTCGAGATATTTAATATCGAATCAATTTAATTTTACAAGCAATCTAGCCAAGCAAATCTTACTATTGGATGAGTCCAAGAATAAAAAGAGTTGAATAGATAAGTTAGATATACTATACAAGGGTTATATTCGAGAAAGTTTAACCTCGTGTATTATTCTAGCTCTATTGGCTCCAAACATGAAACTTAATAGCATACGCGTCGATAATCGAATTATCAATCAGATTACCATCAAGTAAAGATTTCCTATTCTACGTATAGAGGATATGTTTGATATGCTTGCTAGTGCTCAAATTTTCTCTAAAATTGATCTTCAAAGTAGTTATCATCAAATCTGTATTAAACTAAGAGATGAATGAAAAACTATTTTCAAGACTCGAAAAGGTTTATATGAATAACTAGTTATGTCATTTAGACTTTCAAATGCTCTAAGCAACTTTACGTAAGTAACGAATCAAATTCTATATTCTTATATTAAGATGTTATTGTTTACTTTGATGATATTCTTATTTATAGTCACAATAAACTTGACCATATTGAACATTTGAGAACTATCATATTAATATTGAAAGTAAAAATATATATAAATTTTAAAAAGTGTTCCTTCATGACCTCTAACCTAGCTTTTCTAGACTTCATCTTAACTCTGCAGGTATCCAAGTCGATTCTAAGAAGATTAATGTTATTCAGACTTGACTAACACTAATATCCCTATATGATATTCAAAGTTTTCATGGGTTGGCATCTTTTTATCGTTAATTTATTTATAATTTTAGCATTATTACTACTCCTCTAACTAATTGTATAAAAAAAAGAAGTGTTTTAATAGACATTTGAGGCAAAGAATAGTTTTGAACTACTAAAGATGAAATTATTCACTAGTTCTATTCTTGTATTACTAGATTTTTTTAAATATTTAAAGTTGATTATGATGCCTCTCATGTGGGTTTTGGTAGACTATATAACATATGATATTGAATTTTATGTTATTATTCAAGCACTATGATACTGGAGACCTTATTTGATTCAAAAAGAATTTATCTTAAATTCTAATAATGAAGCTCTTAAATATATAAATTCTTAAACAAATCTCAAGAGACGATATGCAAAATGAGTGATATTTTTATAAGAGTATACTTTTATCTTAAAGCATAAGCATGGAATGTGTAATATAAGACGATATGCATTCCGTCAGCGATTAGCACTTCTTGACACTATGTGAGCCTAACTAAAAAGATTTACTAAAAAGATTTAATGAAATAAAAATATTTACTAAGATTTTGGAATATATGAAAGTTATACATAAAGAGTTATTATGAATATTATGTTACTGAAGATGGTTTTCTCTTTTGTTGAACTCAACTTTGTATTCCTAGATATTTTCTAAGAGAGCATATTATTCAAGAATTGTACTATGGTGGATTAGGAGATCATTTTGGGAGAGATAAAATAATATTTCTCATCAAAGTAAAATATTTTTTACTAACAATCTACCGAGATATTATGTGAAAATATGTAGAATATGTCAAACTTTAAAATAGCAAATTCATACTTCTTTACTAATTCTTAATGCTTGCTAGGAAGATACCAGCATGGATTTCATGATTGGCCTACTAAAAACTCAAAGAGGTATAGATTCTATTTTTGTTATTGTTGATCGATTTTCTAAAATGATATATTTTTTCCTTACAAAAAGACCATTGATGCTTATTATATTGCTAACCTTTATTTCAATAAAATGGTCCAACTTCATGCAATTCCTAAATCTATTACATCATATAGAGATACTAAATTTCTTAGTCATTGAAGAAGTTTATTAAAGAAATTTGGCACCAACCTATTATATAGTAGTACTTATCATTCTCAAATAGATGGACAAACTTAGATTATTAATAGAACCTTGGGTAATATACTATGATAATTTATTGTTAAAGACCAAAATATTGAGATCTAATGCTACCTCAATTTGCTTATAACTATGTGGTTGATCATTCTACATGCAAGAAACCATTTGAGATTATTTATGATTGTATCTCAGTGCATTATCTAGATTTTGCTATGATCGTAATGGCACTAAGAAGAGGGTGAATTAATGCTATAGTAATCTTAACCGATTTTAAGGTTAGATCGATAATTCTATATTGGAAATGTGTTTAACGAAAAGTGCGAGTAAGTGTAGCGAGTGAAGTAAATCAATAAGTAATAACAAAGCAAAGGCAAGAGAAGAGATGCAAATTGATTTATAGTAGTTCAGTTTTCCCGACTTACGTCCACTCCTGATTTTTTTTCCCTCGCGGTCATCGACTTTCACTACCGATCATCTTTCCAAAGAACAAAGGTTAACTACCCTTATTATAACTTTTCTCCTTTTAACAGGTTTAGGAGAGAACCTTCATACTCTTAGAGAGTTTACAATACTTTTTAAACACCAAAAGGCTTTAAGAATTGAGCTAAAAAATTTAAATTTTTAAAATTTTGAGGTATTAATGGTACTACACATCGGCACCGGGTGGTACTACCGTTGGCCTAAGCAGTACTACTACCGAAAAAGCACAAATAGTACTTTTCGATTGACTCAAGCAGTACTACCACTTAAGCCTACTTTAGGTCATCAATTTGGCCTTCTAATAGGCCCAATTCGATCCTAATTTAAGCCCAATATATTTCTTGATAAGTAAGTATGGTTTTGGTTCAATACCAACTCAATTTGACCTAAAAAGTTCTTGACCAAGATTTTAATAATCCAACTATATATCTGGCACAATTATAAAGCTTTTAATATGTTGTACATCATTCCAACACGTCGTTCGATCTTCTGGCACTTTATTCAAACCTTCAGCACATCGTCTTTTTCTTTGACATATCGCTTAATCTATCGACATGTCAACTTTCCCATGGCATATAATCTTTTGGCGTAATACCCAATCTTTCTTGCATGATGCCCAAACTTATAGTACGAAATCAAATCTTTGACATGTCAATCAATCCTCCGACTCGACGTCCAATTTCCGAGTAGACTACTATAAGTTTACTTTGATGATATTCTTATTTATAGTCACAATAAACTTGACCATATTGAACATTTGAGAACTATCCTATCAATATTGAAAGTAGAAATATATATATATATTTTAAAAAGTGTTCCTTCATGACCTCTAACCTAGCTTTTCTAGACTTCATCTTAACTCCTACAGGTATCCAAGTCGATTCTAAGAAGATTAATGCTATTCAGACTTGACTAACACTAATATCCCTATATGATATTCAAAGTTTTCATGGGTTGGCATCTTTTTATCGTTAATTTATTTATAATTTTAGCATTATTACTACTCCTCTAACTAATTGTATAAAAAAAGAAGTGTTTTAATAGACATTTGAGGCAAAGAATAGTTTTGAACTACTAAAGATGAAATTATTCACTACTTCTATTCTTGTATTACTAAATTTTTTTAAATATTTAAAGTTGATTACGATGCCTCTCATGTGGGTATTGGTATACTACTTAGCTAAGAAAGATATCCATTTTGTATTCTTTAGTGAAAAATTTAACGATACAAGAAAGAACTATTTAACATATGATATTGAATTTTATGTTATTATTCAAGCACTATGATACTGGAGACCTTATTTGATTCAAAGAGAATTTATTTTAAATTTTGATAATGAAGCTCTTAAATATATAAATTCTTAAACAAATCTCAAGAGACAATATGCAAAATGGGTGACATTTTTATAAGCGTATACTTTTATCTTAAAGCATAAGCATGAAATGTGTAATAAAGTTGCAGATGAGCATTCAGTAAGCGATTAGCACTTCTTGACACTATGTGAGCCTAACTAAAAAGATTTACTAAAAAGATTTAATGAAATAAAAATACTTACTCTAATGATGAAGATTTTGGAGAAATATGAAAGTTAGACATGAAGAGTTATTATGAAGATTATGTTATTGAAGATGGTTTTCTCTTTTGTTGAACTCAACTTTGTATTTCTAGATATTTTCTAAGAGAGCATATTATTCAAGAATTGTACTCTAGTGGATTAGGAGATCATTTTGGGAGAGATAAAATAATATTTCTCATCAAAGTGAAATATTTTCGACCAACAATCTACCGAGATATTATGTGAAAATATGTAGAATATGTCAAAACTTTAAAATGGCAAATTCATACTTCTTTACCAATTCTTAATACTCGCTAAGAAGATACGGATTTCATGATTGGTTTACCAAAAGCTCAAAGAGGTATAGATTCTATTTTTGTTATCGTTGATCGATTTTCCAAAATGACATATTTTATTCCTTATAAAAAGACCATTGATGCTTATTATATTGCTAACCTTTATTTCAATAAAGTGGTCCAACTTCATGCAATTCCTAAATCTATTACATCATATAGAGATACTAAATTTCTTAGTGATTGAAGAAGTTTATTAAAGTAATTTGGCACCAACCTATTATACAGTAGTGTTTATCATTCTTAAACAGATGGATAAATTTAGATTATTAATAGAACCTTGGGTAATATACTATGATAATTTTTTGTTAAAGACCAAAATATTGAGATCTAATGCTACCTCATGTTGAATTTGCTTATAACTATGTGGTTGATCGTTCTACAGGCAAGAAACCATTTGAGATTATTTATGATCGTATCTCACTGTATTATCTAGATTTTCCTATGATCATAATGGCACTAAGAGGAGGTGAATTAGTGCTATAGTAATTTTAACCGATTTTAATGTTAGATCGATAATTCTATATTGAAAATGTGTTTAACCAAAAGTATGAGTAAGGGTAGCGAGTGAAGTAAATCAATAAGTAATAACAAAGCAAAGGCAAGAGAAGGGATGCAAATTGATTTATAGTAGTTTGGTCTTCCCGACTTACGCCCACTCCAGATTTCTTTTCCCTCGAGGTCATCGACTTTCACTATCGATCTTCTTTCCAAAGAGCAAAGATTAACTACTCTTATTATAATTTTTCTCCTTTTAATAGGTTTAGGAGAGAACCTTCACACTCTTAGAGAGAGTTTATAATACTTTTGTACTTAAGAATTTGTGATTCATCAAGCAAGTATGAGTGATATATTTATAGACACCAAAAGGCTTTAAGAATTAAGTTAAAATTTTAAATTTTTAAAATTTTGAGGTATTAATGGTACTACCATCGGCACCGGGTGGTACTACCGCTGGCTTAGGCGATACTACCACCGAAAAAGTATAAATAGTACTTTTCGATTGACTCAAGCAGTACTACCACTCAGGCCTACCATAGGTCGTCAATTTGATCTTCTAATAGGCCTAATTCAATCCTAATTTAAGTCCAATATATTTCTTGATAAGTTGGCATGGTTTTGGCCAAATACCAACTCAATTTGACCCAAAAAGTTCTTGACCAAGATTTTAATAATCCAACTACATATCTGGCACAATTATAAAGCTTTCAATATGTTGTACATCATTCCGATATATCGTTCGATCTTCTGGCACTTCATTCAACCTTCAGCACATCATCTTTTTCTTTGACATATCGCTTGATCTATCGATATATCAACTTTCCTATGATATATAATCTTTTGGCGCAATACCCAATCTTTCTTGCATGATCTTTCTTGCATGATGCCCAAACTTATAATACGAAGTCAAATCTTTGGCATGTCAATCAATCCTCCGGCTTGACGTCCAATTTTCGACATAATACTTTTTCAGCACAACATCCGATTGTCCTACTTCGATAATTTACCCTTTGATGGTTCGAGTTTGTGATCAAAGTATTTCTTGCGTCACTTATTGCAAAAGCATACTAGTCCATACACTTATCAATTGATTTCATAATCAAAATTTAGGATTTAATATATTTTACTAAAATACCTGAATCAACTTCATCAAGTTCAAAGGGAGAGGAGAGGATTTTGCAATTCCCATGATAAAAATTTATGAAGAAGTAAAGAAGAATCATGAAATTGGTAACCAAGTTTACAAAGAAAATGCCAACAAGCATCCTCATGTAATGATCTTATTTGAATATTTTAAAAAAATATTTTTTGATAAGAACTTACAAATAAATTGGAAGAGAAGAAAACTTACAAGTTCTTAAAAAAAACAATGCTTACAAGATTGAACCTTCTCCTAATATTCATACTCATTTCACATTTAACATTTAAGATTTATCAATTTACCATAACAATAATGACGATAACTCTTGACGATAACTCGTGGATGGCTCACCTGAGAAGAATAATGCAATACCTAGTGAGAGGCAATACATAGTGAAAATTGAATGCTCTCACGTTTCAAGACAATAAGTTTCAAACTCAATCCTATCATTGAAAGTGGTTAAGGCGTAGTTTGCCACCTTGCCTTTCTTGATTTTCTCCTCATTTTCGGATGAGCTCAATTCATCCCAATTCTTGTTCATTTTCTTGCATTCAAAGCAATTAGTTCCATTCTTTTTTCTTTTTTATTTTTATTTCATTTGTAGTTTAAGTTAACCATCACTTGAGCTTATGCTCAAGTGGTCTTCATGTGTTCTATGTTCCAAATCCTTCCTGTCCTTTGGAAGGTTGTTCTCGAGTTCTCTTTTTGTCACATTTTTCATTTCGTAGGTCATTAGAGACCCAATTAGTTCTTCGAGTGGAAATGTTTTAAGATCCTTGGCCTCTTGAATGGCCGTAACTTTTGAATCCCAACTCTTTGGAAGGGATCCTAGAATTTTAGTTACTAATTCAAAGTTAGAAAAATCTTTACCAAGAGCTTTAAGTCCATTGATGACATCCATGAAACGGGTGTACATGTCTCCGATGGACTCACTTGGTTTCATTTGGAAAAGTTCGTAAGAGTGCACAAGAATGTTGATTTTGGACTCTTTCACTCGGCTAGTGTCTTCATGAGTGACCTCAAGAGTTCTCCAAATATCAAAAGCCGAATCACAAATCGAAACACGTTTAAATTCATTTTTGTCAAGTACACAATATAAGGCATTCATAGCTATTGCGTTTAAAGCAAAAACTTTCTTCTCCGATTCATCCCATTCGCTCATCGGAAGAGAAGATTTTTGAAATCCATTTTTGACAATATTCCAAAGCTCGAGATTCAACGAAAGTAAAAAACTCTCATTCGAGTTTTCCAATAAGTGTAGTCCATCCCATTGAAAAAGGGAGGACGAATGAGAGAGTGACCCTATTGAAAGTCGTAAAGAGCCAATTTCTATTTGGGTGTTAAACCAAAGTAGAAACCGGTGGCTCCGATACCAATTGTTAGGATCGGAGCGGCACTAAGAGGGGGGGGTGAATTAGTGCAGCGGATTAAAACTCATAAGTTTGAAAACGATTTCGTAAATGCGTAGAGATTTCGATTCAACAATAAATGACTTGGTGAAAGTAGCTCGATTAAAGTGAGAATATGAAAACCGAAAGCTTGCTGCTATGTAATAATGGTTTCAAAAAGATAAATACTCACACATTCAAGGGACACACCAATTTAAAGTGGTTCAGTCAAAATGACCTACATCCACTTGTGAATCCTTCTTCGATGAGGCTCCCAACTTCCACTAGCAAATCACTTTGAAGGGGAATGACAAATACCCCTCTTACAACCTTTTACAAGTGGTTCACACTCTTACAAATTTTCAATGAGAAAGAAGGAGGTGAACACTCAAGCAATTGAAAACAAGACTTGCTAAAGACTTTGCTAAGGCTTTATCTCAATCTCTAACTTCTTAAAGGGTTGTATTCTCTGCTGAGAATTGAGGGGCATTTATAGACCCTAAGAGGATTTAAATTTGGGCTCCAAATTTTGAATTCTCTTGGGTTCCCGATGCTGGCGGTGCCACTGCCTGTCAATGTCTGACACTGACAGTGTACTGGCCACCACTGGAACTCTCGGGTTTTGGGCGGTGCCACCACCCAATCTGGCGGTGCCACTACCTAGACTATTTCAGCTCACTGGTTGGGCTCCAAACTTGGCCTAAACCAGTCCGAACTTAGGCCCAATTGGCCCCTAACCGGGTTATAGGATTAATCCTTAATCCTAACCCTAATTACATACAAACTACGAAATTAAGACATAGTCCTAAACAAGTTTTTAACCGACAATGTCGAGTTTCCTTCCAGCGAGCTTTTCGACGAACTTCCGGCGGACTTCCGATACACCATCGGATTTCTTCCAGCGGACTCCCAGCAGGCTCCCGGTCTTGTGGCGAGTCCAATGAGTCTTTGGCAAGTAGCTGATCCTTCTCGGTGATCTCCGCGAACCTCCGACGATCTCTCCGGTGGACTTCCGAAAAGTCCCCGATTTCCTCTCGATTGGTTCCGGCAGCATCTCCAATGAATCTTTGGACTCTCGAATGATAGAAGATAAGATTTCCCCAACTATATGAGGAAATCTTATCTATTCTGTTGAGGAAAATCCTCTATTCTATTGAGGAAAATCCTCCCTCCTAATCCCTATAAATAGGAGAGGGACATGCTAATGTTAATCATGGTATCAGAGCTGCTTGCCTAGAGCAAGCTCTCTTCTCTCTTCTCGCTGTCGACTTATCACTATTGCTTCTCCATCTCTGACGGCAAAAGCTTTCTACCATTGCTTTTCCATCGTCAGCCCATCGGTGCGACAAATCTTTCCTCTTCGGCGAATGGCAATTGTCTTCTCCACTACCACTCTGTGCGCCAACGTCTGTTCCCTTCATCTGCGGTGTCTCTAGTGCTGTGCTCACCAGTATTACCCCACCTTTCTTTCTCACTGTAACTACCTCCTACCTCTTTTGCTGCAGCTTCCTCCTTTGCTGCACCTCTGCTGTAGCTTCCTCCTCTACTGCACCTTCCTCCTATGTTGCAGCTTCCTCCTTTGTTGTAGTAGCATCACTGCAACATTACTGTAGATTTCTCCTCTGCCATCATCGCAGCCATCGCAGCCACAATTGTCGCCATCACAGCCACAATTGTCGCCATCACAGCCACAACCGTCGCCATCGCAGCCGCAACCGTCGCCGTCGCAATCGCAACCGTCGCCGTCGCAATCGCAACCGCCGCCATCATAATCGCAACCGTCGCCATCGCAATCGTAGCCGCTGCCATCGCAGCCGCAGCCATCATCGTCAAAACTATAGCAACAACAATAGCAGCAGCAATATGCTCTTGCCCTACTCATGAAGCCTCTCGCTTGTAAACCATATTTTGCATCGATCCAAGATTGGTATCCTTGTCAGGAGCACCATCTTGCGGGGGCATGATAGAAGAAATCTTATCTATTCTGTTGAGGAAAATCTTCTATTCTATTGAGGAAAATCCTCCCTCCTAATCCCTATCAATAGGAGAGGGACATGCTAATGCATTCAAGCTAAAGTTACTTCAATAAAGCTTCTTATCTTCTATTATTTTTATCATCGAACACCCATCGAACTTCCGGTAGACTTGCTTTATGTCTTCAATCTATCATAGTTAATCCTGCACAAATAAAACAAAAGTTTGATCTAGACAATTACTCCTAAGCAATTAATCAAGTTGTCCGGCATGTCATTGGTCCCTCGACACGTCATCCAATTCTTCGGCACATCGTCCTCTCTTGCGGCCTATTGCCCAATCGGCCAGTTGACTCCGCAACTCTGATATCCTTGGCATAATACCCGCTCTTCTTGGCCCGATGCCTGAATCCATGGCCCGAAGCCTTCTGTAGATACGTCGACCGATCCATCGGCCTGACATCCAATCTTCTGACATGTTCCTCCAGCACAACATGATTTTCCTGCTTTAATTGTCTCATCCTGATCGAAGCATCCTGCGTTACTCAAAATGCAGATTAAATCATAAACACATATCAAGTGGTTTCATCATCAAAATATGATATTCAACATCAAGCAGTACTACCACTCAGGCCTACTTTAGGTCGTCAATTTAGCCTTGTAATAGGCCTAATTCAGCCCTAATTTACGCCTAATATATTTTTGGATAAGTTGGCATAGTTTTGGCCCAATACCAACTCAATTTGACCTAAAAAGTTCTTGACCAAGATTTTAATAATCCAACTACATATCTGGCACAATTATGAAGCTTTCAATATGTTGTATATCATTCCGACATGTCGTTCGATCTTCTGGCACTTCATTCAAACCTTCAGCACATATTCTTTTTCTTTGACATATCGCTTGATCTATCGACATGTCAACTTTCCCATGACATATAATCTTTTGGTGCAATACCCAATCTTTCTTGCATGATGCCCAAATTTATAATACGAAGTCAAATCTTTGGCATGTCAATCAATCCTCTGGTTCGATATCTAATTTTCGACATGATACTTTTCTCAGCACAACATCCGATTGTCCTACTTCGATAATTTACCCTTTGATGGTTCGAGTTCGTGATCAAAGTATTTCTTGTGTCACTTATTGCAAAAGTATACTACTCTATAAACTCATCAATTGATTTCATCATCAAAATTTAGGATTTAATATATTTTACTAAAATACCATAATCAACTTTAACAAGTTGAAAGTGAGAGGATTTTGCTATTCCCACGATAAAAAATTATGAAGAAGTAAAGAAGAATCATGAAACTAGTAACAAGTTTACAAACAAAATGCCAACAAGCATCGTCGATCTTTGAAGAAAGAGAACTTATTTGACTATTTTAAAAAAATATTTTCCAACAAGAACTTACAAATAAACTCAAGAAAACTGGAGTTCTTAAAAGAAACAATGCTTATAAGATTGAACCTTCTCCGAATATTCATACTCACTTCACATTTAGGATTTATCAATTTATATAATGAGCATTGAATGCAATATATAGTGAGCATTGAATGTTCTGACAATAAGTTTCAAACTCAATCCCATCAAATTTTAAGAAAATTAATATCTTAAGATAATTATGAAAATTTAACATCATCAAAATATAATGCATCATAAATTTGATATGTATTATAATTTATACTTGATTTTTAATAAATTATGACTCATTAAATAGGTCATTAAGGAATTCGATCTATAAAGAAGAAAAATTGATGAAGTATTTTTATTTTTAAAATCTTATCAAATTTTTATATTAAGAGTTAGTAACTCATAATTATCTTCCTTTCTTTTGTGTGTGTGTCTTGTTTCACGTCACCTGCGCAACTCGGTCATTCCATCTTTGAGAACCATGAGTAATCCTTTGCGTGTGCAAGTTAAACGTCTCTCAGTGCAAATTACTAATTATGATCATACCGATATATGCACGCACCCATACGAAATACAAATCCTTTACGCCGTCTCCTATGCCCTCCCTCTCATCATCTTACATCGACGACACACACCTATTCCTCGAATTGTCGTCGTTAACCCAAAAGAAACACTCGAGCCATCCTTACCGTCGATCTTACGCCGACTTGTCGTGCCCTTTTAGTCAGTCGGTCGTCGTCGTGTCCTTCTTCCGTGAGGGCCCAAAGCACTGCCACCGTCTTTCTCTACTGGCCCCACAAAGATTCTTCCACGCCATCGTGGGCCCCATGCCAAGTCATTTCCGGTTGCGTGGCGCCCATCGTATTTTTTGTCCCTATGCGTATTGACTGGACACCCGAGGATGGATACTGTTCATTCGATGAATAACAATAACAATAATAATAATAATAGTTTCATTTGGTTTTCTCGTGTCTCGGACGCTGCAAAAAGTTGGAACCACTTTTGGTGCACTGTGCTTTGGCTTGTGAGGAAAGAGAAGGAGAAGTGGCAGAGCAATTGCTAAATCCCAAATGCTTCTTGTTTCTTTGTCTCAGACTTTACGTCAAAAGGTCACAAATCCTTTCTTCGGGCATTGTTCTTGTCCAACCCTATCAAACTTCATATCAAACATCATGTCCTGCAGGAACTCACCACCTTCAGCTATGTCTGCCAGTGAATTTAGCTTCTTTCGACTCCCTCGAGGCTAGAAATGTAAGTTTATGAACACCCTAAAATGAGTGAAATAATAAATATTTTTCATCTGTAATAGACTAGAATTCGAAACTGCATAAACTTGAGACTTGCTATCAGCTAAAACTATACAGCTTGGGATTTAGAGACTGCAAACACAACATGGTCACAGATGAGGCACTTTTTGGTCTTTAGATCTCTGCATACATGTGGTTGCAATGCCACACAGCCTTGTCCTGCATAATATGATACCATCAGGCCCATCAAATCCCACCACACAAGGCACATATGACATGAGTGAAGCAATAATTTTGGTGGAGCCATGCAGCTGTTGCAGGACATGATAGGGCACCTTTCTTGCAAGAAACCAAGACCACTACTCTCAACTATATGTCTATCTTTAGGAGATCAGACTTTTGGGGCACACAAAAAATCTCAGCACCAGACAGCATGTCCTTTTTAGGATTGCAGTTTAATTCCCCTGCCATTTGGATGATCTCATCATGGGTGCAATAATATTAGTCGCAAAACATGGTTAGCTTGAAAGATTGATGATAGAGGAAAGCAAGGATGCCAAGACACAGTCCCAAGATTCTTCAATCCATGTGCCCCATGCAGTGGCTAAAGGAAACCAAATTAGCATGTAACTAACTACATGAAGATCTGAACTCTTCAAGCAACAATCTTCGATATCAACCTGCTCTGATGCATACAACCTGCTCTGATGCATACTCGGTAAGGACAGATGCTTAGGATATGCCGTAAACAAGTTTCGTGGAGAAGAACCTCCATCGGATACGATATGCGCGGGAATCACATTCATAGATATTTGCAGGGAAGGATACAGCTACTTTCTTATTATATGACTCCTTATGAGTTAAAAAGTAAGAGACTTAACAAAGTCATGTAAACACTCAAGTTTACCTCTACATGCATCCCCTTCAACATTCAAAGCAAAGATACAATGGATTTTCTATTCTCATTATGTAGCAGATTTCAGTCGACTTGAGAAAACAAAGCATGGTAGTAGCAGCAGACACGGCACGGCGATAGTATAGGATCCTTAAAAACCAAACGAGGATACTCACGGAGATGGAGGCCAATCAAACACAGTGACTGCATCACTAAAGCCACCCCCGTAGAACCTTACTTCAAAACCCTCCAATCCTTGATCATCCTCCCATATGCTATCATCGTCGCTTAACCCCTCGTAGACATCTTCACCATCTTCCATGAAGTCCCAAGTGTACACAGAAGAATCCGAGTAGTCTGAGCACCCATCCCAGCAACTTTGCTCGTAGCAGTCTATAATGTCTGGTCCTAATACTTTCAAACCAGAATGCCGCTCCTTCAAATACTTCTGATCTAGCTTCACATCCCAACAGCCCCTTAGGTCCAAGTACTCAAGATCCTTGCAGCTTGAGAGGATATCAAGTACCGCTCGAGTGGTCAAGAGCAGGTAGGCCAGCTCCAAGTGGCGCAACCTGGGCATCGATACCGCAATAGCATATGCCTCTTCATCTTGGCAGACCTTGTTTGCGACCTCTAGCGGATGCATCCTACGCCGCAGGACGATGAGGGATCTGCAGTGCTTTCCGAATGCTTCAATCGCACGGGCACCTATCTTTCTGCAGTAGCTAATGTCTAAGAAAGTTATATTTGATAGTCTTGGGGCAATAACTTCCGCAATGGAGTCGCTTATTTCACTTCTTGGAAGCTCCAACCGCCGAAGGGAACCGGCACTAGGAAAATCAAAAAGCAAATAAGAAACTCAATAAGATTAATTACAGCCATCAAACAATAATGATAATAGATTATCTATCCTTGCAATACCTTGAACTATTGTTCATGTATAATCCATTTCTATTACCAGTTTATTTCAACATTAAATCCAAATTTAGAGTAAACCAGCATATGCAAGACCTACAGAGAATACAGATGCCAATCTAAATTCACAGAGACTAGCGAATTACAGGTTTGGCCTTGAAAATCCTAAAGATATGTATGACCTCAAACGTTTCTCCTGACTGTTAGGTCACTTCTAACTCAAGAGTATAGCTATAAACAGAGAGTATTTCATATGTCACAAGACTCATAACAGTGCCATCTTACGACGAAGTTTATAGTGAGGTAAGTAACAGATATTAGAATCCTAACATGCAAGAAAGTGATGTTCCAAATAACATATCAAACTTAAATATGATAAGAACAATTCATGTGGACGTAAGCTACCCATAACTGTGACAGATACTCTTCCTGTTACTCCAATATGAAGCTATAGAGAAAGATCCAAAGTAAGCACATCTAGATAGGACCTCTGCTGATTTTTGAACCACAATCAATTTCAACACCAGTCATCTCATTCATGTGAATCTAACTATCAACAGTGCAGAAAATTTTGGTTGTGATGATGATAGATGGCTGCTCATACTCCTTCATTAAGTGATGTAGACACAATAACAACAGTGACAAAATTGCAATTCTAGACTTAAATGTGAATTCACAGCCACGGTCTTCCAAAGTTTTGAGTTGATGAGTGAATTATAAATTGGATGACAAAACCTAGAGCTAGTTAAGCATGAAGGATGCTTATATGGGAGGAGATGGACGTACTGGTCTGCAATGAAGGAGAACATGGATTCAGTGTGGAGCCCTGAGACGCTGAGCCTGCGGAACGAGCCACAGCTTCGAGCAATGAGCATGTGGAGCATCTGGTCCAGATGCTCCGGCTTGCACCGCAGGCTCCATTCCTCGATGTCGATCTCCTGCCAGCAGTAGGGCCCCGACACCACCCGCTCCCAAGATTTGCACACCCTGGGAATGACCGTGAGGATCTCCTGAAGAGAGAGGTTGCGGAAGATGAGGCTCAGGGCGTCAGGGATGAGCTCCTCCCAGGCCCTGACTTCACTGCCCTCCGCCATGTCGTCAGAGCAGAGTGGATTACCCTACATCCCTGTCCAAAAGAATGGGTCAAATGGAGAAAATGGGCTCCGGAAAATAGAATCCCAGAGCACTGTCCGCAACAAGCGAATCGAAATCTGGCAAATGAGATCGAGAATTAGAACACCAAGCATGGCGAATGAGAATGAATCAGATGCAGGAAACAGAATCAAGAACCAGAGATCGGAAACTTCTTCTCACAGGAACCGAATCCAAAGGCGGCAAATGCAGAGATCAATTAACTAGATCCGCAGAAAATAAAGGAATTGAGTACCTCGGAGGTCGAAGATTACCGAAAATTACTTGTAAATACAGAAGAACAAATCTGCGGCACAAATTGAGGAGATTTCGCCCAAAAAGGCGACAAAAAACTCTTCATTCCCAGCTGAAACAACGCAAAACGCCCGCTTTTGCGACCAACAAATGGAATAAAGGAAGAAAAACCCCAACCTCAAGAGTGAAAATTGAAACAGCAACAGGGAAAGCTAATCTCTCGTCACCCGACAACACAACATCACGACGACGAAGATTGATTCATCCTAAACAACAACAAAAACAAGAAGAAAGATTGCGCCTTGAGTGCTCAGTCTTCGATGGCCAAAAGAAAGAAGGGCAAAAAAGATTGCGCCTTGAATCACTCGCATCAGACCCAGCAAGACAAAGATCGAGAAATCGAGACTCACGCGCGGGTGCTACTTCCAGCCCAAGCGAAGAAGCTGCCCAAATCCAAACATTAAGCAAGACAAAGGCTATCTTTAGTAATGCAACAGATTACAAGAAACAAAATCCCTAGAGGGTCATACACATCATTCACAAAAAATATACTAGAAAGCCTTCCGCTTCGATCAACATAAGAAGATGAGAGAGGAACGAAGAGATACCCATCATCATTAAACAACAGAAAAATAAAGGTATTTTCTTGATGCAATCAGCCTCTGCGTGTAAGAGAAGTAAAAGAGCAGAGACAAGAGAGAGAGAGAGAGAGAGAGAGAGAGAGAGAGGAAACACGAAAAAAAGGTCTCACTGAACCCAAGAAGAGACAGGAAATGTAGCAATTGGCAAAAAGCTACAGACGATGGAAAAAAGTAAGCTCGAAATTACAGGAACTAATTATTATTTATTATTTTATTTCCTTTTTTTTATTGATCTTCTTCTTTGAGAATCTCGTCGAATGAAAGCCACGTGGAGGTTATCATATTTGTTGGGCTAAATTAATCGATGTCTTTAGGAGACGTTGAAAAACGATTTCACATCCGTCCCGTCATTATCATCTTAATTTGATCAAAATGTCATCATTTCAAACACCAATCGACACATTTTGGTGTGATCATATTTTTTTTTTATTATCTTTTTTTTCAAAAAAATTAAATAATAAAAGCAAGATTCGATCCGATAAAATATTAAAATCTTTATCGACTAAATAATTAAATTAATCGACATCTTTAAAAATATATCAAATCAAATAGGAAGAAATTAGAGTTTCTGTTTTGGTTTCCGGATGGAGTTTTCTAACTCGTTGACCAAATTTATCAAGATCATAACATCACCTCCCATCGCATATGCAGACGTCACTTCATAAAACTCTAGATATACGTTTACATTCCTATTATGAAGACACGAACATATTAGATCGTAGTCATTCTTTCTTTGGTAATCACGTTGTGATTTGATCTGCCATCACTCAATCATACCCTGTATTATAATCCTTGAAAGATCCACTTGGACTAAGAGATAGATGAGGGTTTTAAGTAATGTCAGGTAGGAATCCGAATCCTGTCTATATTTATAAATCTAACTATCCACTTGGAAAAGATGTTTAATGTCGCTTAGAACTTACTTAAGTACCAAAATGTACTCCCAAAACCATCCATCACATCCTAATGATCTTATTCTGCTCCCGATTGTCTATCCTTAATTCATTAGCTCTTATAGCTCATACCAAAAAAGAATCTCTTACCATCCGAGGGGTAACAAGCACTTGCTTAAAAACTCAATTCCCAAACTACTTGTTGTTGCGTCCCAAAATCTATTCCTTAGTCTAATTGCATACATGCAAGTAAAATACTCAACTTGTTACTGTCCTAAGAATGATTACGGTATGTAATGTACAAGTTTCATTGTTACCAGAATTCAAGATGGGATTAAAATGATTATTTCTCAAACCTGATCGATTAATATCCAAAAAAAGATCTAACTCCATTTAGCTATCACATTAAAAACAAATGGAACAATAATAACAATCTACAATGTTTTTAACTATTTGAGATCAACTAACTATCAGAAAACAAAAAATTAAGAAAATTTAAATTTTTTTATTATAATTTTTATTAATATAAATTATTTTATCTTTTCTGATTATAACATTAATGGACTTTCTTATATTATTATTATCTATTAGAACTACACTCAATTGTTCATAAATAAATAAATAAATATATAAATATATATATATATATATATATATATATATATATATATATATATCTTTTATCATATTTTTTATTATATGCTTCTTCTTAACAGCCAAAAAAAAACAATACTCCGGCCTGACCTAATAATTATCTTAAAATTTTGCTCTTAATCTAACAAATGAAAAACCAAAATCTACTCTCCATGGTGTGCTTCTAAGGTTGTCCCCCTCCACGGTACGCCACGGCCTGGTCTTGGGTCACCGGAAGCAAGAAGGTTGGTTGGGGGGCATTAAAGAGGTTGTCATCCTCAAACATGAAGTTGGCAATGACTTGTGTCAGATCACATCATACGGAAGTTTTTATGCACCTTTCTTTTGGGAATGTCTAACTTATTTTTCTCATTTTCTTTTCCTTTTTGAACAGCTTTTGCACGTAGCATGTGAAGCCTTAGTCGTACAAGGCAGTCACCAAACTCAAGCTCTGCAAACCTAGAGCCACACAGTATTTTCCTTGGTAAGCCTTCAAGCACACAAGATTATCCAAACCTGACGACGTCCGATTCGATGTCACTTAACCACCCTGTCGACCACGAAAAGATTATGTTTGTCATGAATACGTGCAAACTCACCGATTGAGGTGATGATGATGGATCAAAGAACCGAAAACCAATGAAAAATTGATACCTTCTTATGGATGCCAAGAGACGTTCGACTGGTGCAGGTTGATGAAGCCGTCTCATAATTAGCCTGATGAATGGACCGCTGCTGACACACACACAGAAGCACCTTCTTCACTGTACCTGTCACAGGCTTATCCAGCATTCGTAATATGACCTCAGAAATGGTAACTGAGGACGGACCTACCTACATCAAAAGAAAATAAACAAAAATGATGTCCCAGGTGTCTCCAAGTGCATGACTCTGAGCAAGTGACAATTACCATATGGCTTATGGCTCAGTTCAAGCGAAGCTCATGCCCATAAATTGAGCTCCACAGCATTGATTGCTGCTCACCTTCCCAAGACTGGCAGGTGGAGCAGTAGAAGCAGCCAGCATTCACTGGACTGGACAAGCCAATCCGAGAAGCCATGGACTCAACTGCGTACTGACCCACCCTTGTGGCACTGTCAGGATGCTGTGGTCGAGTCACCAAATAGTATAGTGATGATGCCCAACACATTAACTGAACTGAGACTTGATGTTACTATACATGCCAAAGCCCGAAGAGAGTCACAGGAAACCAAGTGGAGCATCCTTAGAATCTGAACTGGTGATCTGATCCATGCCGGTGGATTCAAAAAGACAAGAACCCCATTATTAATTACTCCAAGATGGTTGCATCAAACGCCACCGAGGTTTTGACATGTTCTGCTCTGAATATAAAAATCCAAATCCATCTGGCAACACCGACCAAGATCGAGAAAAGACAAATCGAAGTGCTGTGAGTTGATCTCGGGCACATGCAGGAGCTTGATTTTGCTTGTTACAAGCCAGACAGACTTTGCAGACACAACTTGGAGTTGGTCTGCAGATGTGAGCAAGTTCCCAAAACACCCAATTCAAATTTCGCATTCCCTCCCTGTGGCAGTCCAAATAAATCATAAGGTTCTAAAGAATGAGGTCGAAGAAGAACATTGCTGAAGTGGTAAGGAATGAAAAGAGAGACCATCGTCAATATGATATTTTACATGCACAGACATGCATGTATTCTTATTCATATGCAACCCAACCAAAAGAGAGGGGGAAAAGATCTACCTACAAAGGAAGGCAACGAGATTATCGGTTGCTTGATTTAATACTTCAAAGCAACCAGTTATACGAAACCATCATGCCAGCATTCGAAACAATTTACTTGGCTGCTAAATGCTTGAAAACCCAAAAGAACATTTTTGAACATCAGCCTGTACATTACGGGACTGATGAAGAGGAGTTAGATGAATAAACACCTGAGTTGGTTGAATAAAACCCTTCACAGATCAGAGTAGCAATGGCACCGTGCTCATGAACAAGAAAACCAGATCCATTTACAACAGAAGGTAAAGTCAAGTCTAGGAAAACAGATTAAAACTGTACAACATTAAATCTAGCTAATGTACATTTAAGATGTGGATTCCTCACATTACTTAGTTAAGATAACATTAAATAATTAACTATCAGTAACACCATAATGGTAGGCTCTTAGCGATTAACATGCTAGATTGGGTTGTCATCATCTAATAAGGAAATCTGAATAGAGGAATAAGTTTTTGCAATCTTTCTATGAGGTGGGCCAAACCTTTTAAACTCTGATACAAAATGTAGAAGACCCATGTAGTTATTTCAATTAACAGGTAAAGTGACAATTTTCTCACTCCTTTGTCCATTTTATAACAGGGACAGGTTTTCTAGTACCAGCGAAAGTGACATCTCAGTAGAAGGTACACAAGATTTCAAATTCCTTCATATGTATAGCAAAAAAATTCTTTCCATGAATAATAATAATACCAGAACAAGAAAATCTTTCATTGGAACTAGAAAACCTTTGTGTCTGACAAAAAAATAACTACATTACTTCAACAAGGAGATTATATTATCTTCAGGTATATGATAAACTAATTGCATGATCCAGTAGAAAAAAAACGCTTTACAACAATTGCAAATCTTGGCATAAATTGCTGCTAACAGGTCCATGTAAGAAAATGTACCAAAATATGGTCCATGTAGTCATTATTGACCGGGTACTAATACATCTTAAATTGGTTCAAGTATGATATAAATTCATGCCAAACCTAAGCCAATCCCATACTTTAGTTAATAGCACCTTGTATTTATTGCAAACAACTTGATGACTCTCGAGCACATTAGCCTAGAAGGAGTACAAACTAGGACATAAGCAATTTTACACATTGAGTTAAGATCTAGAATTATTATAACAATTTATTAAATCAAATTCTTAGCTGAATCTTTTATGACTCTTTCTATTCAAATAGACAAATCATAGTTTGTGTGAACCTCTCTGCAAGGTAGACAAGTCTGGGCAAGAAAGTACTAAGCTTGCGTTTGGGAATACAGTTGCATTTTTAATGTGCATTTGGAGAATGGGACTCGAGTGAATATGCATTTATGGAATACTCTAAGTGTTTAGTAAATAATAGATAAAAACTTCATTTTAAATTTAAATGTGTATTGACGTCAATGTTGTTTGGTAAAGTTGTATTTCAAAAGTCCATTGAATATTATGTGACAAAAAATTAATAAGTAAATAAAGAAAATAAATAAATGAATGTATGTAATCTTATAAGAAATTTTATATGACTTAGATACATAATAAATAAATAATATAATCATATAAATAAATATAAAATTATCCTTAAAAATAAATAAATAAAATTTCACATTATCGAAGACAAATCATGTTAGTTTCTCACTAAATCAAGTAGGTAATTTTGTGATTTTAGATAATGTCATAGGATACTTTGGGAATTTGAAAAATTACATTAGCATTCTGCAAATGCCGAAATGCTAATGCTACCCCGAGATAGCATCAGCATTTGAACATTTGTAATGAAGCATCCAGGCCAAATGCAATTTGAAAAAAACTTACAAACACCAAATCACATTTGAAATGTGCATTAGGCACTCAATGCACATTTTAAATGTGTTTCTAAATGCACCCTAAACCTCGAGCATTCATCTATCTTACACAATGCAATAACAGTTTCAAAATAAAATGTATACAATTTGAAGATCTTGGCAGCTAACTTGTCTTTCATACAAACATATTTGTCATCATAGTAACATGAAGGACTTTGAACCACTTGAAAACCAATTATGAATTATAGTAAAGAACCTCTTCTAGATTGTTATACTCTAGGTTACTGATACATGTACTTCATACTTAATCTGAAATCATGTTGATGTATAAATCATCAAAATTAAATGCCCAGATGTATTTAGTCCCATTTAATGTTTCCTGTCATTACAAATACCTAAAAGATAAAAATTGATTGAGACATCTGTACAACAGAAGAGATAAATCTTACTTGCAAAAAAGCAAACATTATCAAGAAACTTATAGTTCATATAACTAGAGTTACTTACCTTCAAGATAGTTCTCGACATGATGAATTGTCTAAAATTCACCATCCATTCAAAGCACCAAGCATAAGCATGCAGCCAAGAAAACTTTATTATCAAGCCTCTTCTGTGGATCCAATTTCGGACCAAGGATATCGCAAGTTCAAATGCATCTAATTTGAGTAGTTGAGTTCTAGATTTTAGTTTTGGGGTTGTATTGGTTAAATTGGGTATTCTATGCTTTTATATCTTCAAACTCTGGAGTATTTCATTTCATTGCCATTAAATAGGTCCATGAGCCACTAGATATGATTTCCAAAAAAATATTCAGAAATATTAAATAGTAAAAAAATGAGCATACTATTTTTAAATTAGTTGATAAATTAGTTATTTAAAAATTTAAAACTACATTAATGTTAAAACATATTAACAAATTTAAATGATACTCTTGGAATAAAACATTAAATTATTCCATAATTATATAGATATACATAACAATCCTTTCAGTTTCCAGAGTACATAAATATTTTTGGATGAAATTATTTTTTTAATTTGTTTGAACCTTAACTAACATCTATTTTAAGAATTTAATTAAAAATACAATTGGAGGGTTCCTGTTTCAAGGGACTTGAATTTCATGATTCATTGGATTGGAATACAATGAGATACGGTGGATTCCTATATGGTTAAATCTTACCCCAATCTCTCTCAGACACTGGTCTCTTTCTTCAGTAGGGCCAGCAGCGACTACAATAACAACATTGTTGCTACTTGACGGCTACAGAATAATAGCAGCAACAGTGGTATGGCAGTGACTGGTACAATTTTTTATCCTCTCCTCTTAACATTCTTCTTTTTTTATTCGCCAAAAATGGTGTTGACCAGAATCAAGTAGAATTGACAGAGTCCAACTCGGTATTGGCTGATTCAGACTGAGTTCAAAGGATTCTCAATCACCTAACAAATATACTAGAATCCATTATGAGTCAACACAGGTGTGGTGGGGAAAATGTTGGATCAAAGTGTCAAAGTTTGCCAGTTTCACATCTATTATACCTTGTGTTTGCACAAATTCGATGCTACTACTTTTTCACTTTCACAATTTAATTAATAAATCCTTCACCTCATAATAAGCTAACTTTAACCCTTAACTTATGATGAAAACCCCATCAATAATACTCGATAATACACTAAATGCGTTAGTTTTCCATCCAATGTATCTCAGTTCATACTTAAAATCCTTGCTTGAGAGTCTTCGCTTAATCAATCCTATTATCCTAATATCAATATATGAATAGAAACTTTGGGTCACATTGTTTCTTTTAGTGTCACATTGGACTTAGGTTTACCTATGAAATAAAGCACATGCTCTACGCTACTCTAAACAATTACGATTTTGATAAACTATATTGTATTCACTTTTCATCTTGAATGCAAAAGGTGGGAGTAAAAACAGAGGATGTTAAACCATAAGACCATTAGAAATTCAGCCTTCTTTGTGCATAAAATTATCAATAGGAATCCAACTGTGTTAAATTGCATAATGGTTAGGGATTCAAACTGGATTTCAAGTGGATACAGAAGCAACATGGATCAAATATGTTCCTAACAAACACACTTTTTTTTTTTCATAGGACTCGAAAGCAAAGGTGGACTATTGGGCACTTAGGGCATGATTGGGAAATACATAATAAGATTGATATAGATCCATTTGTGTATGAAAACTTAAGTAAAACCATTTTCACACTTAGGAAAATATAATTAAATTTACACATGTATACATGTCAATATTAAGTACAAACAATTTCACTATTTCCTAAGTTTTCAATAGACGTATAATAAATTATGTCCTAATGTGAAGAACTCAACATTGACTATGTAAGTTATGCAAAATTTACATCATTACACTTGATCACAAATGTAGTTTGTAGTCTTCCAGCAAGATAACTTGTTCTAGCTGTGTGCATATAGGGAACTTGGATTCTTAACATATTAGTTAAAAATGGTTACAATTAAATTGCCATAGGGCCGACAAAGTTCTAGTAAATGTAAGGCACTGCATTTGAGAGCATAACCTCACATTCCTTCAAGTAATAGGCATGAACGTGTCTTAAGTCCTAATGCTTTACTTTTTTCATAATACATGACGATCTTCGTGGGGAGGAGCTAATTACAAATTACCCCTCTGTAATTAGCTACCCTTAACTTCCCGATCCCTATACTTTCAAAAGTAACATTGAGATCTCTATACTTATGAAAGTGAATCATTTAACCATGTTTCTCCTCATGCGGTCGACTCTACTGACGAAAAGACCACAGGGTTTACCATTAAGCATGTGCTGACTCTACTTCACTTCGGTTTACCACTGAGTACGTGCTGTCACGACCTTAGCTGGAATTGCCTAAGGCGTGAGGCACCCTTGCGGCCAAAGACGCGAACTTAGCTTGCGTTGCCTAAGTCGCGGGTCACCCTCGTTGCAAAGACGCGAACTTAGCTTGCGTTGCCTAAGTCGCGCTTTGCCCTTGCGATCTTGCTCCGCAAGGATCAGCCACTTTGTAACCTCTCGCAGGTCCCGAAGGACCTGTAAAGGAGAAAGAAAGTTAGATCGAAAGAACGAGCAACGGACAAGTCCCGAAGTCTCGCGAAAAGGGAAGCTTTACAAGCAAATCGTCGAACACCTTGTGTGCACAAGAGAAAAGAGGGAGAGGGAGAAAAACAAGGCTTTCAAGGATGAACGAACAGCTGCAAGCCCACAAACAGCCGCTCACCTGGTCCCGGACGCAACACCAAGTTCCCGTAAAGGTCACGTGCGAACTTGCGAAAGAGTGTTCAACGCCCGGTATATAACCGAAGCCCCATCCAGCCATGTGCCACCCGGGGGGTTCCTGGGTGCTGAGATGGCTGACATTTTGGTGAGCGGAGGCAGCTCTCCGCTCACCTCCCGTGGCACGCGAAAACGGAGCTGTTTTGGGCTGTTTTGGGGCTGTTTTGCTCGGTTCGGTGAGCGGTCGCTTTGCAACGCTGCAGCTTGTTCGAACTTACATATTTACAAGCAAAATGACCCAAAACCATAAGAAAACATGCTGTTAAGCAGCTGTACATGCAGCTGTGAGCGACGAACGGTTCGTTGAACGGAGTTGCTGCGGGTGCGCGACGACCGTTCGTGACATTCTCCCCCACTTAAACTGTCGACGCCCTCGTCGACGCTTGTTGGTAGTTGATGATGACTTCTTCTTCATGTCGCAGGGCGTCTTCAGGCTCCCAACTGGCTTCCGTTCGGGGAAGCTTTCGCCACTTCACCAAGTACTCTGTCTGTTCCGCTCCGTTGGGTAGCTTTATCTTGCGATCCGCCAGAATGGTTTCCACTCGCTTCTCGTAGGAGGCTGTGATAGGAGGTAGCCGAGTTGGAACACTTCGAGAAGCATCTTGCGGATCCGAATGGTAGGCCTTCAGGTTGCTGGCGTGAAGAACGTTGTGAATTTTGAACCACGCCGGCAGCTGCAACTTGTAAGAAACATTGCCTACCCTGCTGATAATTGGGAAGGGCCCTTCATACTTACGCACCAATCCTTTGTGAACTCTGTTCCTGAAGAATTGGAGTGATGCTGGTTGGAGCTTTACCAACACCAAATCGCCAACTTTGTACTCTTGTGGTCGCCTTCCCAAGTCTGCCCACTTCTTCATCCGTTTTGCCGCCTTCTCCAAATACGCTCGCGCAATATCGGCATTTCGATGCCATTCCTTTGCAAAATGATAGGCTGATGGACTACTCCCAGTATATCCAATTGCCATAGTGTGCGGAGTCGACGGTTGTTGTCCTGTGATAATTTCGAAGGGGCTCTTGTTGGATGCAGAGCTCTGCTGCAAGTTGTAGGAGAATTGGGCGATGTCCAACAGCTTCACCCAATCTCGTTGATTGGCACTCACGTAGTGTCGGAGATACTGCTCCAAGAGCGAATTGATTCTCTCAGTCTGACCATCCGTTTGGGGGTGGAGGCTTGTAGAGAAGTATAACTTTGATCCCAACAATTTGAATAGCTCGGTCCAGAATCGTCCCAGGAACCGAGCGTCTCGATCACTAACAATATTGTGTGGGACTCCCCAATACTTCACTACACCCTTCATCATCAGTCTGGCCGCCTCTTCAGCTGAACAGTGTAGGGGAGCAGCAATGAAAGTTGCATACTTTGAAAACCGATCGACCACCACAAGTATCGATCCAAGTCCCCCTACAGGCGGCAAGCTTGATATGAAGTCTAAGGAAATGCTCTCCCATGGCCTTTCTGGTACAGGCAACGGCTCCAAAAGTCCCACCGGCTTCCGTTGCTCCACCTTGTCTTGTTGGCAAGTAAGGCATGTTCGAACATACTCCTCCACATCAATCCCCATCTTTGGCCAGTAGAAGGCCCTCTCCACGAGAGCCAATGTTCTGTGAATGCCGGGATGTCCAACCCAAAGGGAATCGTGACACTCTTTTAAGAGTTCACGCCTTAAATTGTCCACTCGGGGAACATAAACTCTATTCCCTTTTGTGTAAACAAGTCCCTCCTAGACCCAAAATCGTCGTGCCTTGCCTTCTTTGATGAGCTGCATCAGGATAACTGCCTGGGGATCACTATACAGTCCATCTCTGATTCGAGCAAGGAAGTTGGAGTGTAACTGACTTGTTTGGCCTCTGCCCTCCAGTCGTGCAGCATTCACGCACTCCACCTTCCGACTCAGCGCATCGGCCACGACATTCGCCTTCCCGGGCTTGTATTCCATTGCCATATCAAATTCAGCCAGGAAGTCCTGCCACCGTGCTTGCTTTGGGGAAAGCTTCTTCTGAGTTTGGAAATAACTCAGGGCGATGTTGTCTGTCCTCAGCACAAATCGCGACCCGAGGAGGTAGTGTCGCCAAACTCGTAGGCAGTGGATCACCGCTGTCATCTCCTTCTCATGCACTGGATACCGCCTCTCGGTCTCGTTGAGTTTGCGGCTCTCGTAGGCCACCGGATGACCTTCTTGCATGAGTACTCCACCAATAGCAAAGTCCGAAGCATCGGTATGGACTTCAAAGGGCTCTCCATAGTTTGGCAATTTGAGCACTGGTTCTTCCAGAATAGCAGCCTTCAGATCTTGGAATGCTATCTCGCATCTGTCCGACCACTTCCAAGGCTGCTCCTTCTTCAGCAACTCCGTCAGTGGGGTTGCCCGCTTCGAATATCCCGCGATGAAGCGTCGATAGTAGTTGACGAAACCAAGGAAGGATCTCAACTCTGGCACCTTCTTTGGAGTTCGCCATTCCGCAACTGCTTGCACCTTCGACTTATCCATCCGGATGGAGCCATCACCGATTCGATGCCCCAAGAATAGGATCTCAGTCTGAGCAAAGTAGCATTTCTCCCTTTTTACGAACAACGTGTTCTCCCTGAGAACCTTGAAAATCGTCCGAAGGTGCTTGACATGCTCCTCGAGCGTTTGACTGTAGACGACGATATCGTCCAAGTAGACGACCACGAACTTATCCAAATACTCCTTGAATAGCTGGTTCATGAGGGTACAGAATGTGGCCGGAGCGTTGGTTAAGCCAAAAGGCATCACCAAGAACTCAAACGCTCCATATCTGGTCACACAAGTAGTCTTTGCTTCGTCGCCTTCAGCAATGCGCACCTGCCAATATCCCGACCGAAGGTCGAGTTTTGAGAAATACTTCGCCTTGCCCAATTGATCGAACAAGTCCGCAATGAGCGGGATGGGATACTTGTTCTTCACTGTTACTTTGTTGAGGGCACGGTAGTCGACGCATAATCGGAGGCTCCCATCTTGTTTCTTCTGGAAGAGAACTGGAGCTCCGAAAGGTGCTTTTGAGCTGCGGATGAGACCACCGCTTAGCAGTTCACCTAACTGCTTTCTGAGTTCTGCCAACTCTGGTGGAGGCATGCGGTAGGGTGGTCTCGCTGGAGGCTTCACTCCTGGCTCCAGCTCGATGCTATGATCCACGCCTCTGCGTGGTGGGAGAGTCTTCGGCAACTCGGGTGGCATAACGTCTTTGAACTCTTTTAGGACGTTCGCCACCACAGCAGGTTCTTGAATGGCCTCCTTGTTGAGTGGCTCTAGCTTCATTGCAGCCACGAATGTCAGTTCGCCTTTTCGCACCCCTTTCTTCAATTGTAATGCCGAAAGGTGTTGGGGCTCCTTGGTTCCTTTCCGAGAGACGGGAACCACGCAGGGGTCGTCGCCTCCCATCATACATAGGGAGTTCAAGAACGGCATCGGCACCAACTTTGCCGCGTGCATAAACTCCATTCCAAGAATCACTTGGAAGTCGTCCAGCGGCACGGCCATCATGTTGGTGTTTCCGCTCCAAGTCCCAATTTTGATAGGAACTCCCTTCGCCAACCCGGAGATTCGCCTGGCCTCCGAGTTCACCGCCTTCATTCGGCTTGGGCTCTTCTCCAAGGTCAGCCCAAGTCGCTGTGCTTCGCGGTCGGCTATGAAGTTGTGGGTAGCGCCCGTGTCCACCATTGCACGGGTCGTTTGGCCATTTAGCTTGATGTCCACATACATCAGCTCACTGCTTCCTGCTTTTTGTGCCTTTGTCTTCATGTTCTCCCCCACTTGACCCCGCATAGCGTTCAACAAACGCATTGCTCCCATTCGGGGTCCTTGCGACTCCTCATCGTCGCTGCTAGATTCTGAACTACTCGAACTAAGAGCAACAGCTTTGCCCTTGTCCGATCGGGGAGGGTGGATGGAAGCCGTCAAAGCATTGAGTGCCTGTTTTTGTGGGCACTCCCTTACCATGTGCGGTCCTCCGCACAAGAAACATCCTCCAGGTTTTGAGGCCTTGCCTTTCGGGTTCGGCCCTTTGTGGGAGCTCTTCTTCTTTTGTTCGCCCCCGAGCTCCTTCCCTCGAGAATGCTTTGGAGGTCGATTGCCTGAAGATTGTTTCCTTCTTACTGGATCTTCAGAGGAAACAAAGTCGGTGAGCCTTTCTGCAGCCGCAATTGCCCCGACCACGTCGGTAACATTCCTTCGATTTAGCTCCTGCTGAGCCCATGGTTTCAAACCATCAAGGAAGCTGAACAACTTGTCCTTCTCGGACATGTCCTGTATGTCCAGCATTAGTGCAGAAAATTGCTTCACATAGTCTCGGATGGTGGTACTTTGGCGGAGTTGTCTCAACTTCCTTCTTGCGACGAACTCTGTGTTCTCCGGTAGGAACTGAGTTCTCAACTCCCGCTTCAAGTCTTCCCATGTGTCGACTCGACACCGACCTTGTTGGATCTCCTCCCAACGAGTTCGCCACCAAAGTTTCGCATCTCCGTTCAGATACATTGTTGCTATAGAAACTTTGGTATCTTCAGAATCGGGCCTCGTAGCTCGGAAGTATTGCTCCATGTCGAACAGAAAGTTCTCGAGCTCCTTGGCATCTCTAGCCCCTCCGTATCCATGGGGCTCAGGTGCCCTCAAGTTTTGTGGCGGTGCAACGCGGGTGTTGCCTCCTCCCGCATTTAGCGTTCTTGTGAGCATAGCCACCTTTGCCGTGAGTTCCGCCACAACATCCTGTAAGTGCTGCACGGAGTCCTTGGTGTCATCGGACAGTCGGTCGACTAGGGCCTCGACCTTGTCGATCCTGGACTCCGCTTCCTCTTGCGAGCTCTCTACCCCAACAAGTCTTTGTTGGCCATGGTAGAGTTCCTCCATGCTCGCTTCCAGAACATCCAAGCGGGTTTCCGCCGTCGTGAGTCTCTCCTTATGACTCTTTTTCCCAGTTAACGCACCAGATTGCGCTTCCTCCGCTCGCGGAGAGTTGCCAACTTCTCGCTCATCCTGTTCGCTGCCGCGATCCTCGTGAGCGGCTCCAACAGCATGAGAGCGAGTGTGCACATGCAGCCCACCTGCGGCTGTTTGGGGCAAGGGTCCGGCTTGCCCCGTCTTGCTTGATTCGCCACGATGCTTTGCCATGGCGAAGTTGCGAAGTTCGTTCGCTGTTCGATCGAAGAGCTTGCCCGCTCTGATACCACAATGTCACGACCTTAGCTGGAATTGCCTAAGGCGTGAGGCACCCTTGCGGCCAAAGACGCGAACTTAGCTTGCGTTGCCTAAGTCGCGGGTCACCCTCGTTGCAAAGACGCGAACTTAGCTTGCGTTGCCTAAGTCGCGCTTTGCCCTTGCGATCTTGCTCCGCAAGGATCAGCCACTTTGTAACCTCTCGCAGGTCCCGAAGGACCTGTAAAAGAGAAAGAAAGTTAGATCAGAAGAACGAGCAACGGACAAGTCCCGAAGTCTCGCGAAAAGGGAAGCTTTACAAGCAAATCGTCGAACACCTTGTGTGCACAAGAGAAAAGAGGGAGAGGGAGAAAAACAAGGCTTTCAAGGATGAACGAACAGCTGCAAGCCCACAAACAGCCGCTCACCTGGTCCCGGACGCAACACCAAGTTCCCGTAAAGGTCACGTGCGAACTTGCGAAAGAGTGTTCAACGCCCGGTATATAACCGAAGCCCCATCCAGCCATGTGCCACCCGGGGGGTTCCTGGGTGCTGAGATGGCTGACATTTTGGTGAGCGGAGGCAGCTCTCCGCTCACCTCCCGTGGCACGCGAAAACGGAGCTGTTTTGGGCTGTTTTGGGGCTGTTTTGCTCGGTTCGGTGAGCGGTCGCTTTGCAACGCTGCAGCTTGTTCGAACTTACATATTTACAAGCAAAATGACCCAAAACCATAAGAAAACATGCTGTTAAGCAGCTGTACATGCAGCTGTGAGCGACGAACGGTTCGTTGAACGGAGTTGCTGCGGGTGCGCGACGACCGTTCGTGACAGTGCGGTATTTTCATCAGCAGAGTCGACCACACGAGGAGAAACGGGATTAAATATTTCACTTTTGTAAATATAATAGACCAAAGGTTATAAGTGAAATGAAAGAAACTTCACATTCTAATAGACCATGAGATCGTATATACCAGTTGGTGAGCGATCCGAACCGAAGAGGAAATGCTGCACCTGCAGTCTCGTACATCTTCGGCATCCCACTGGTGTCATCAAGCATGGCCGAGCGCTCCGCGATCACCTTCTCCACAAAAGCAGTGAAGGGCTGGCACATATACTAACCGGAGAAGTTATCAAGAATGCCCTGCTTCTGGGTCTATCCGAGCTAGTCCAAGGAAAGGAGGAAGTGGTGGCCAATACGACGTGTGACCGCGGTGCCGTAGTCAAGTGAGGCGTTAGCGAAGTAGTCAAGGAGAAGGTGGACGATCTCATCGAACTAGGAGGAGGAGGTCGAGGACAAAGACCGCGGCCTCGTCGGCGAGAGCGAAAGAGTCAGCGAGGGAGAGGAGGCCGGAGAGGGTGGAGGGGACGGGGTCGAAGATCTCGGCGGCGGCCACGGACGGAGCGGAAGCCGAGGCAGTGACGGGTCGGTCGGCCGTTCTTTTGCCCTTTGGGCGTGAATGGGGGACTGAGTCAGTGGGCTTCTTCCAATGGGGGATGCGAGGACTAAATATTGGGCCTTAAGCCCATTGGATTTGGCAGATAAACAATATATTGTTTTCCATAAAGAAAATTTTGTTCCCTGTGTTCTATTCATATTCATTCTTAGGAAAAGAAATCTAATTCTTAACATTTCTGAAGAAATTGGAGGGACATTTCTTTTCAATTTTTATTCAACATTTTAAAGAATAAAATGGGTATGGGGGACGATTATATAGAATCTTTCATCCTTGATAAATTATTCTTTTTAGATATTTTCTCTTTATTTCGTCACACCATTAATATAAATCGAATCATCTTGATTCTACATATAACTTTTTTTTTTCTTTTATCAATCCTAAAATTTTTGCATATCCTAAATATTTATATAGAGTTATCATGGAATACCAACGTCAGTATGCGAGAGCTTATCATTGAATATAATATAATATATTACGATATGCAATGTATGTCTTGGAAACCCGACGAGTATAACCTACATCTCAAGCGTTAGGCATCTCTAACCTTTGATGCATCTACTTTAATCATTAATCAAAAGTATTCGAGGTACTCTTTAATCGATTTTTGATAAAGTTATAGTGGTCGAGGTTTCAAAAAGAACACACTACAATTTGATAGGAATAGAATTTCTCGAAATGCAATGAAGGGCAAACGTAGAACACAAGTAGTGAAATCTGTCTTTGTCGACATAAGTGAAAGAGGAAAAATATCGTCTCAAATATATCTATCTATCTTATTTATAAAATATTTCCTCACAGTTCAATAATCTCAGGTAAGATTCAATCAATACTTTATTCTTGATCTTCACGTAAGACCTCAGATTGGTTTGGGCATTAGAATGATCATCGATTTGCATGCTGCTAATACTAGTTTCGTAGATAATAGTCATGATATTAGAAACTTATCTGGAAGGAAATCATTATAAAAAACATTCACCATCTTAAATATTCAATTATCGACCTCTTCATATGAATCAATCAATCATAGAATATCAATTCTATCACTAATTATGAGAAGAAGAAAATAAAATATAAAATAAAATTAATAATCTGAATAGAATTTGTTGAAATGCTTAAAGAATTAAAAAGAGACTCAAATGAGATTGATTGCAGGTGAAATAAATACTATTAAATGTTTAGTGTATTCAAAAATAATATCTATGAACTTTGACTCTTATTTATTTCTCAAAAACATTACTAATTCATCTTAGCTATGATATGGGTGATAAATATCTAAATTTTTAGATATTTTTGTTAGATTTTGTGACCCTTTATAATTGGATAAGATGTATAATATAACTAATTGGGTTCCGTTGAAATATTTTAACCAATAGAATAGAAATTTACAGAATAATTTCTTAGGAGATAATCTTTATGGGAGAAAATCTCATGATATATTATCGTAGAATCTCTGCTCTCGTCTATAAATAACCTTTAGAGACTGAAGATGCACTCACGTATACTTACACGCACACCTCTCCGTTTTGGGTTTATAGTTTTCTCCTCGTTCTTTTTTCAAAAGCATCAAAAGATATGCATCGTTAAACGAGATATATATATATATATATATATATATATATATATATATATATATATATATTTGATTTCTGACATAAAAATTATATTTCTATATTTTATACAGCATATTACATTTTATGCTTTATTTTCATACAAATATAATTATCGAAAACACAAAGAACCATTGATGTCAAAATTTACCCATGACTTCCAAGGAGAAGTGCAGGGTGGATTTCAAATTTGAAGAGAGAGAGAGAGAGAGAGAGAGAGAGGGAGAGACGTCACCATCCACGTCCAGCTTTTGCAGGCTCACATCCATAAATGGCTCGTACCAAGAAAGCCGGTGTCAGGAAAAGTCCCTTTGGCCTCTCTATCGGACAGTACAACGACACAGTGCATGGCTTTTGCGTATTGTTTAGAACACCAACAACCATCACTATATTCCATAGTATGATGAATCATTCAAACTAAATCTTAATAAGTATGTTTATAGTGTATTATGATTCATTAGTATGTAATCAATCTAGACCGAGTGCTGGGAAAATCCATAAAGGTCTGATGATAGATAGATGGATAGATTTTATTTTTATTTTTAGATTAAGAAGAAATTTTCATTACTCTATTTAATGAGATTTATTACTTGTACAATAATATGCATGAAGGTGACATGATAAATATTATAACATTTTGATAAAATCATTGACATCTTATACTTGAAATATCACATCCATCTACGTGGCTCATTTATTATCCAATCTTATTAGGACCAATGTGATATGATAAGCTTGGGACCGCAAGAACTTGACTCAATCTATATCGATGTAGAAACTAAAATAAAAATATTTTTTTTCTCTCTTTTATGTATTTGTTCATTATATCAAAAAGATTATATATATTCTGTTCTTTAAATACGTAAAAAAATATTCTCGCAATATTATTGTTGTACCAAAAATTAATCTTGAATCGATTAAAGTTAATAAACTATTTCATCGTCATTAAAAAAATCTTTATTATGGTATCAAAGCAACTCATAAATTTCTTTTTCTTCATTTGATTTGTCACAAACCTTTTTACTTTAGTTTGCACATGAAATGAAATAAATGTTAAAGCTAATAATTATGTTATGCATGGGAGAACCAAAGTAAAAAAAAGCTTTAAGCTCTCGAGGTTTGAGATAATTCAATTAAAATATCTATAAACCTCTATCTAATTTTTTTGAGATCAAATCTCACAATCATCTTCAATCGCTTATGTTTCAACAAAACAAATTATAGGAAGCAAATACAAGTCAGATGGTGCACCTTATTATCCTATGAATTAATTTTATAGCAACAACTTTCTTTGCTTACGATCAATCACAAGAACATGCCGCCTTCCATGTGATGATTACAAGTCAAGATGTTGGCTTTAGACCACTATCATATAATTGTTGCCACCATGATATCATGAAAGCTAGAAGAAGAAAGACTTTGGAAGATCGAATAGTGTAATCGTTGCTATCATCACATCTTCTTTCTATCTTACGAATGAATTTTCTTTTCTTAACATTTCTTATCCTTCATTTCCATTGAAAATGAAACACCATCCTCAAAATATACATTATTTTGATATTATATCATTAAAAATATATGCTTTTCATTTTGCTACTCTACACTACACCGAGAGATTTTAATCTTCACATTACCGAGATGAATCTGTAAAGCAATGCATCCAAGACGTGGTCGGAATGTTGTGCTAATCTCAAGGACTGTGTGATGGGGGAAACAAACGTGAAAAGAATGGAGCATCAAAATAAGTGTACCACTGTGCCCATTCAATCTAACGGCTGTCTCATGTCAGACAAAACCTCATTCTCATCCCACTCAATGTCACACTTTTGGCCCATTCTTATTTAAATCTCAAAACACACACACACACTCTCTCTCTCTCTTTCTCTCTCTTCACTCACGGAAATTTTCAATTCCTCAATATGCTTTTACGTGAACAATCAATCTATATAAGTATTTATTTAATTATTATATATTATCAATGGGCTAATTATATATTTTTTTTTTATAATTAACTTTCTTTAGTCTTTCGATCCTTATATCTTTAAAAATTATATTAATTTTTTATATTTATAAAAATAAAATATTTAACCTATTTTTTCTTAATGTCATCAATTTTATTGATAAAAATATTATATATGTTCAATGATAAACTAAAAATATCATAAAGATAGAGTGTATATTATAAAGATCGAGTCAATGATGTAAGAAAAATCGAGATTAAATGTTTCACTTGAAAACATAGATATCTCAATATAAATTTTAAAAATATAAATATTAAAATACTAATTATAGAAAGTAAATATAAAATTTAAAAATATAAAGATCAAAATACTAAAAATATTTAGTTATAGGAAGTAATAGATAATTAATCCTATTTATATGAGTTTTAATTGAGATGATTTCTTGAAAATTATGTTATAATAATATCTAGTCAAAATTATCCATCTCTAATTTTTTTTTATTTTAGATGTGATGTATTTAAACTCAACATTAGCCAACAGATACATTTATGTAATTTGAACCCAAAACAGAGATGATAACAACGTCACTAAAAATCCAAAGCTAAAATACAGACTGATTAATAATAATAATATTATTATTTTGGGACATAATTTTAGCTCTTTGGTTTAACCTTTACGCGCTGGGCTTGCACTGCCTCGTCCTGGGGTCCCACATGGCGGGAAGCAGGTACTTTCTCCCAGCCAATCCCTTCGCGTTGTAGCTGGCCCCCGACGCGGGGTCCACGAGCAGGTTCCCAGGGAAGCCCGGGAACGCGCCACCGCCGAAGATCCCGGTGCAGGCCGTCGCCGCCTCCATCGGCAGCGTGGGGGGACCCTGAAAGTAGCCGTCGCCGTAGGGATTGGTGACCGTGCCCGCCAGCAGCGTCGCCAGGTTGATGACGAGGCCGTCGATGCCGACGTCGCCGTTGGGCGGCACCAGCGGCGGCGTCTGCGGGCCGTAGGTGGGCTGGGCGAAGGGCCACGCGCAATTCCCCGGGCACTGCGTCGCCGGGTTGCCCACCCACAGGTACGCGTACCGGACCCTGCCGCGCCGCCCAGCGCGGCCGGCGTCGTGGAAGCCGCACCGGCTCATGCAGAAGCCGTCGACGAGCACGTCCGGGGCGGTGAGCACGGCGGTGATGGCGCCGCGGTGGGGCGGGCGGGAGGCCAGCGCGAGGAGGTCGGAGTCGGTGAGGGACTTGCCGAGGGAGCAGCCCTGGTCCAGGAGCACGCGGCCGAGTGACAGCCGGGTGGGGCCACCGGGGCCGTACATGCCGGTGGTTCCCCACCAGGACTCGACGGAGGTGGCGGGGGCGGAGAGGGAGCGGACGAAGTCGACGACGACGGCGCGCTGTACGGGGGTGAAGCTGCCGTAGAAGAGGAGGTTGACGGTGTAGTTGCCCTTGAGCAGGGCACCCTTGTGGTAGGTGAGCACGAGGGGCTGCTGCGGCACCAGGAAGAGCATCCGGGGGATGACCGCGGAGGATTGGAGCAGCAGCAGAGAGAGGAGAGAGAAGAGGAGGAGGGAAGGAGGAGAGAGAGCCATGTTGAGGTTGTGCTTGATGGCTTCGTGGGGGAGCAACAGGTGGAAGGGGTTTATTAACACTACAAACCAAAAGGGAAGGCAGAGAGAGTTTTAGGGTGGGGGAGACAAGCGTCAGTGGTGGGCACGCCTCGGAGAGAGACACACACGGAATTTACTATTGGACGCCACACTTTCATCCTGCATGTTCTTCGGGTAAGGAAAGGAGAAGAAAGAATGCAGGACAGCTTGCGGGCTTCTTGTAATATGATGGTGATGTTGGGCATGTTCTTTGGGCCAGCCAGTTCAAACACACCACTGTGTCTTTTCTTCTGGTAAATGAACACAGAATCTTCATGATATAAATAAATTCTTATGCCATCATTTACAATCTTCTTATATTTATTTAATAATTAGAAATATAAAAGTAAAGTAAATAGAATTAATCATTTATATCTAAATTAATTATATCTTTATATTTTAGTTGATATTAAGTATCAAAAGTGCGGAATTATATATTATCTCTCATAATTAGTTACTTTTAGTATTTTAATTTTTATATCTATAAAGTAACATTTAGGTTTCTATGAAAGTAAAATATTTAATCTCGTTTATTCTCACGTTATCGATTTTTTTGATAGAAATATCATATATACTCAGTGATAAACCTTATGATATTTTTATTAGTCGACAATACAAAGATAAATAAAGTTAAATATATTTTTTTATAAATATATGGATCATAACGTAATTTTTGAAAGTATAATGATCGAAATGCTAAGGATAGTTAATTAAATGATCTAATCTATAATCAGTCAACTTAAAATAATATAATATTCTTATCATTTTCAAAGTTTTATAAAGAGTATTAATGTTAGATATGGTTTAGCCAATAATCAAATTATAATCAAGCATCAAAATTAATTATTAATAAAAATATAAATTACTCAAAAAACTCATCTTTTCTTATTTTTATCATAAAAAGTTCCCTATTTTTAGTTGATTTTTTTCATTATATTTTTATGTATGTATATATATCCAATTTGATTGACATGACAAAACTAGTGAAGTTGGACATACATTGTGAAATTATAGTATTGAAATTGAGTTAATAATATTGTGGTACACCTAATTTGATCATCAATTTATGGACATAAATATCTAAAGAATTTTTACAAAATCGATTTGGTTCGAATAAAATAAATCAGAATCAACTATAATCTTTAAAATCAAATTGTTGATAAATCGATTTGAGTTGATTCATTACTTCGGTTCAAGTTTGATTTTGGCTCGGTTCGATACTATAAAAGAAGAATAGAAATTTAATCTCTCTTCTCTATGAAGAGTTAGATATATGCATATATTTTAAATAGTTTTCTAAGACAGATGAATGTATTCAGTTGATATAAGAATTTATATAGTCTTTTAATTATGGAAAAATGGCATCTGACACTTCAGATCCGAAATGTGTTGAGATGTGCTCGATACAATTTAGGTCCCCGTATTGCCATCCGTGCCCACGGTCTTCGACCTTGTGCCTGCAGCAGACGTGTGCTCAATGTGATGAGGCCGTCAGAGCAACAGATCTGTATCCTCGGCCTCGTCAGAGAGAAGTCGTCGAGAGCGTACAGTCTTCCTGACAAAGCTGCTTTACCCCTCCATGAATGACGGCAGCGGCGGTCGATATCTCACAGTCACCGAGAAGAGCACGTACACATGAACATAGGGAAGGAAAGAGAAATGAGCTGGAGGTCGACGACACTGCCTCATGCAAGTCTTTTCTTCCTTCTCGAGGTCGTCTTCTCCCAGCCAATCCACCCTTTCATCCACCTTTCAGCCATTCACTATCTACTTACTGCTTGGGTAGATCTGGATCAAACAGCAACAGCTTCTCTCGCTCATTTACTCGGTCAAACCCTACTTCCCAAAACGATAGCGATTGTTATGTTATCCCTCGATTTCAACTCCGCCGATGACCAACGCTCTCCCTCGTTGCAGACATCTGTCGTCTGCATTGATGTGGAATCATCCCATTTGTCGCTCTCCCATAACTTGCTCTTATTTGCTCTCTCACCCGTATTCATGTTGCTTGGCCTCCTTCGTCGTAGCAAGTAAAAGCCCTACAGCTCTTTCCCACCCTATATTACTCCTCAGTGGAACCGGCAGAACCATCTCTCTCTCTCTCCACAGGCGCACAAACATTGCTAGGGGACATGGTCAGAGAACGATGATGAGCTGGGTGAGATATG